>NC_048299.1:31031359-31242615 GCF_013100865.1 Trachemys scripta elegans
CAGAGTGGAGGATCTTGCTCTTCCATGTCCCCCTTGTTCCTTGATATATTAAACAGTGGTGATGTTGTCTGACATGATCAGGACATGGTGAGAGCAAGTGAGTTGGAAAAAGGATTTGCAAACCTTTTCATACTGTTCAAAGTTCCATAAGCCTGAGGTGCATCCTGGATACTCAAAGGTGTCCATATGGGCTCCCCAGCCAACTAAAGACGCATTGGTAATGATAATTTTCTTTGGGGAGAAGGAAAGAAAGGGTACTTCCACACATACATGTGGGTCAGTCTACCATAGGATGGACGACAGTACCCTGGCCAGAACGGTCAGCCTGAGATCCATAGAGTGATGGTTCAGTGAATACATGGACTGGAGCCAAATCTGAAGGCAGCGAAGGTCACGTAGGTACACGAAGCCATGTGGACAAGAGACAGGCAAGTCCTGCCTGGTACTTAAGGAACAGAGTCCTGTGGCACCATTAAGACTAACAGATGTATTGGAGCATAAGCTTTCGTGGGTGAATGCCCACTTCGTCATGCATCCGACGAAGTAGGCATTCACCCACGAAAGCTTATGCTCCAATGCATCTGTTAGTCTTAATGGTGCCACAGGAGACTCTGTTGCTTTTTACAGATCCAGACTAACACGGCTACCCCGCTGATACTTGGTACTTAAGGGTTGTTCCTGATGAGAGAGAGGACATTCATCTCCTGAAATTTGTCTGTGAGAAGGTATGCTCGTGCTATGGTAGAGTTTATGGCAGTCCCAATGAAGTCCAATGACTGCATGGGGTTGAGGATTGATTTCTCAATGTTGATGCTGACTCCCAGTGAAGCAAGAAGGTTGAGGTTGGTGCATGGGCTTCTTAGTGCAATTTGGCAGCCAGGAGGTACAGAAAAACAGAGGTACAGAAAAACAGAGACCATAACACCTGACATAAGCTGCTACTACAGAAAATATTTTGGTGAAGACTCTGGTAATGGTAGCTATTCCAAAGTGAAGTACTTGGTATTGGAAATAGTTGGCGCCCACCGTTAATCTGAGAAAACGTCTGGGCAGGGTGAATGTCGATGTGGAAGCAAGCCATGAACATGTCTTTTTCTAGAGATGGAATTATCGCTGCCAAAGTAACCACGCAACACTTGAGTTTATGAATGAAATGACAGAGGTGGCTGAGGTCAAGGATTGGTCTCCAACTGCCCTCCTTTTGGGGAATCAGGAAGTAAATTGAGTAGAATCCTATTCCTTGATATTCTAGTGGGACGCGTTCTATTGCTCCTCATTGTAAGAAGGAGTCGACTTCTTGGATGAGAATATTGTCACGAGAGTAGTCCCAAAAGGGGTGGGGAGGAGGGTTTTGGAGAAGTTAGCGTTACAAACTTGATCATATAGCTATGGTAGATGACATTCAGCACCCATTTGTCCATTATTGCACTCCAAGCATGGAAAAAGCAACCCCCAAAGGGAATGGAAGGGTCGCAAGGTGTTAGGCTCCGTGGTTGGTGGCTCTCAAGCTTGCATCAAAAATACCACTTGGTCTGAGGCTGGGTTTGAGACAAGTGTGAAAAAAATTGACCTGGTCCACCCTATTAATACAGGCCTTAAAGTCAACACTGACTCGCCCTACAGGCCACAAGCCTAAACCAAACTCAGTGCTCCCGATCAGTGACAAGCAAAGGCTATGACCAGAGGAGGGAGGGGGGCCAACGAGGAGGATAGAAAGCCCCAGCAACAGCAATAATAGGGTGTGTGTTCATGACTGTTAAAAATATAATAACCGCTTGTGTGAAGCAATAAGCATAAGGCAATCAGATAAAATGACTAATCGTGCCTCCCCTTACCCCTTTTGTGTAACCATGCCTCCCCTCACTCAAATTACATAAACACCCCATTATGTAACTGTACCCTGCCTGGAACATTTGTGTAACGGCACCCCATATAAGGAAAAGTAACAGCATTGTCAGAAACCACCAAGAAGCCCTTCACTCAATTTGCAGCCTATTCTGGGAAGGCTGCAAAAGTGTGTCGGGAAGATCGGAAAGACCTTAACTCTCCTATTCCTAATATGGTTATCGCTGCATAAATGATGTGTAATTTGTTTGTGGTTTTCGGCTTTAAAAAGACTCAGCGTACTCTGTTTCAGGGGAGCAGTATCTGACTGCTACCCCCAACGCGTTGGTATGTATACAATAAACGGGCCTCAGGCTTGAGTCTCTGATCAAAGTGGATGCGTGGGTGACTTTTTCCACAACACAAGGAAGCCTTTGAGGTGGGACCAGGAAACGAGATCTTCAAGTCTTTTGTCATTTATGTGGCAGTTCATAAGGTCTCTGATAAAACTGAGAAGGCCTGTACGTTTGGGCGGACGACGGGCAGTAGAACTTCTGTTTCAGGGCAGGAGTGTATATTTCCAACAAGCGGAAGGTACTCCTGGAGTCTTTCATTGTATGTAAAGACTCATCTGTCTTTTGATTGAAAAGATGGGATTCATCAAAGGTCCTCAATGGTGTTCTGGACCTGCACTGGAAAACCAGAAGCGTGAAGCCAGGACTCCCTACACAACATCATAGCTGTAGCCATGGCCTTGGAGCAGGTATCAACTGCATCTACTGTGGACTGGAGAGCAGTTCTGGCTAGAAGTTTCCCTTCCTTGATGAAGGCCTAGAAATGGGCACAATCTCGTTGTGGCAGGGTATTAGCAAATTCCTCCAACTTAGTATAATTCAGGAAGTCATACTTAGCCAGGAGAGCTTGATAATTGGCCATCCTGAACTATATACTGGAGGAAGGTAAGACTTTCCTCCCCAAAAGATCAAGATGCTTCCCTTCCTTTTCTGCAGTAGTAGCTTGAAGGTGTTGCTGTTTAGACAGGTTGCTGCAGAGTTCTGCAGAGAACCAATGAGTTTGGATCAGGGTGAGAGAACATGAATTCTGATCCTTTGGTCAGGACGTACTATCATTTCTCTGATCTTTTAGGAGTAGTGGTACACATGACAGGGGTATGCCATACATTTCTGGCTGGCTCCAACATGGCATCATTCATTAGGAGAGCTATTCTCACCAATGCCAACGTGTGAAGGATATCCAGAAGTTTATACTGCAAGTCTTGAATCTCCTCCAATGGGATAGTTGTTCCCCAGCAACTCTCCTTAGAAGCGCCTGGAATCGTCTGAAGTCATCTGGTGGAGAGGTAGATGACAATTACATCCTCATCCAGTGAGGATGGTGGGAATCTAGCCAGCCCTGGCAGAACCACCGGGACTCCGTATAAGATTCTTCCTCTGCTACTGGTTCTGCAAACCTGCTCGATGGATCCCTTGGAGGGAAGCAAGTGGCGACTCTCATGGATTGGGCGAGTTATAAAGGAGGATGCTGTGCCCAAGGCCCCCAAGATGGCCAGTAAGCTAACTCCACAGGAGGTTGTGGGGTTCCCCATGGCATGGGGTAACAGTGGCTCTGGGGAAGATGGAGTAGTTGTTCCCATGGATGTGCAGGTCTCCGTGATGGTGCATAGGAACAATACAAGTAGTCCCAATGAGTATGCACAGCTCAGACGCAAGGAGTCAAGCATGCGCACACACAAGCAATACACTAGCTATGGTGGCTTTATGCAGCAGTAACTTTGATCCCCAAACAGTTTGTAGTATAGACACAGCCTATGCTGAACTGAAGTACCTCAGGGTCACTAGTACCAAGCACCCCTATTCTAACATTCTCACTCAGTTCCTCCTCTCTATGAAAGTGAATTTCATTATTCATAACATTCAAAATTCCAGTCTGAACAGTGTCAAGCATAAAGGGGTCCTTATCTTTGCCTAGTGCCTCTAGATGTTTCAGGAACAAACAAACAGTTAACCTTTAGGCATTTTAAGACTTACTAGATTATAAAGACAGTTAACAAAATTAAAGAATACCACCCATTTCTTCACGATCAAACTTCTTATATATAGAAGAGTGTAACTGATCAGTTGATTTCCACAGAGGTACCGGTCATATTCCCCTGTAGCACTATAGGGAAACTTAAGTAGTTTGTCACTGAAATCCCAACAAGATACTTTTGACAGAAAACGCATGGGTTCAAGATGGCTTTGAAACATTAATCCTACAGCTATGCTGACAACTGGAGTAACTGCAAAGTTCCAAAATAACATAAAAAGGATTTTAGGCACCCTTTTAGTGGAGATCAATTGAAATACTGTTTGCAGTATATGCATGTAAATGGCAAACCTATAAGTGTCAATGTTTTTCTGAAAGATCACTCTAGTTCAGGTGAGAATTAATTCAGGAAAGTCATATGCCTGTGTTATAAAGGAAGTCAGACTAGATGATCACAACGGTCTCTTCTGCTCTATCATCTAATTCAAAGTTCAGAATTCAAAGTTCTGTCAGATCAGCAGATTATGACAAACATGGTTTAATGTGAAACTGACAATCTGAATCACAAAAATCATGACTGAATTAACTGTTTCAAGCATAGGAAACAGGAAAAACATGTTTAAATTCTAGAAGTCAGACTTTCTAACCAACAACTCAAATTCAATTTGCAACACTGAGCAGTATTAAAAGTAGTTTTCTGACATACCTTTTCTATCTGTTTTTTGAGAAGGGATGGACGATGTGGGTGTAGGCAGTTTTGATAAAGTAGATGCTCCATTAGCATCAAAAGATTTCTTTGGCTGGTGATCAGATTGTAGAGAAAATGGAGTAGGAGGAACAGTGCTTGGGGTAGATGTTGGATGAACCACTGGTTTGATGGGATGTTGTACTGGAGTAGAACTACTGTGAGTCTCTGCTCTTGGCAGTCTGTAGTCTCTATCATTGTGTCTGCTTGTCTGAGACAAAATATTCTGAGGGAGTATACTACTGGCATCACTGGAATGCTTGTCTTCCACTGTTGCAGGGTTCACAAAGAATGTTGCAATAAGAAAAAAAAAAGATTAAGTTAGAAACTTCACTAACACTGCAAGGATTATGACTAATTCAGCAGCATGCTAATGTTTAAATTTGATTAGGCTTTCATTATTTTTTTTAAAAATCTCAACTGCCAGCACAATAGCTACTACAGCTCAGTATTGGCAAACAAGACAATCTGATTTTACTCACTGACAACATGCACCTTCTCAAACACTATTAGACCTTTGCCCAATTTAGAATGCCAGTAAAGTAATCTTCTTAAGGACAAACTATTTTGTAGAGAGTTTTCTAGTTTCTAAGGTAATTTTTAAAGATTCCATTAACACACCGACCAAAATGAAATATTTACATATGCTATATTTAATCGGAGAGACTAAATTATGGCAGACATCTCAGCGCAAAATTTTCATGTTTTATGAATTTCTCTTCTATATGCCATGTTAGTCTCCTGTTGGGTTTTTTTTGTTTGTTTTTTAAATACAACCGAATTTTGAATTCTTGTTTTTAAAAGATAAAAAAAATGGACTGGAATTCAGCTTCAAGCCACTTTTGATTAGCAGAATATAAAACTTAAAACAGTATAACATATATGAACTTCTTAATTTGCATGCTGTCACATAACAGTGACTTTAATATGTTATATTGGAGCACAATGTTTCATCCTTCCTGATTGCTAGTTTCTCATCTGTCATGCAACCTTACCACTGGCAATGATGCAAATTGACATGAAATGTACAAAAGCAAATATTTATTGCAATTAGGGCTGTCAAATGATTTTAAAAAATTACCACAATTAATCTCAGTCTTAATCACACTGTTAATAATAGAATAGCATTTATTTAAATATTTTTGGATGTTTTTCTACATTTTCAAATATATTGATTTCAATTACAACACAGAATACAAAGTGTACAGTGCTCACTTTATATTATTTTTATTACAAATATTTGCACCATAAAAAAGCTAAAAAATGGTATTTTTCAATTCACCTCATACAAGTACTGTAGTGCCATCTCAATGTGAAAGTGCAATTTACAAATGCAGAATTCTTATTTTTTACATACTGCATTCAAAAATAAAACAATGTAAAACTTTAGAGCCTACAAGTGCACTCAGTCCTACTTCTTGTTCAGCTAATCGCTAAGACAAACACGTTTGTTTACATTTACGGGAGATAATGCTGTCCACTTCTTATTTACATCACCACCTGAAATTGAGAACAGGTATTCACATGGCACTGTTGTAGCCGGCACTGCAAGGTATTTACATGCCAGATATGCTAAATATTTGTATGCCCCTGCATGCTTCGACCACCATTCCAGACGACATGCTTCCATACTGATGACGGGTTCTGCTCCATAACAACCCAAAGCAAATTCATCATCATGAGTCAGATGCCATCAACAGAAGTTTGATTTTCCTTTATGGTGGTTTGGGTTCTGTATTTTCAAAATTAAAGTATTGCTCTTTTAAGACTTTTGGCAGCTTATTCCACATTCCGTCCCTCTCAGATTTTGGAAGACACTTCAGATTCTTAAACCTTGGGTTGAGTGCTATAACTCTCTTTAGAAAACTCATATTGGTACCTTCTTTGAGTTTTGTCAGATCCGCAATGAAAATGTTCTTAAATTGAACAACGTATGCCAGGTCGTCACCTGAGACTGCCATATCATGAAATATATGGCAGAATGCAGGTAAAACCATGGAGCAGGAGACATACAATTCAAAGAGTTCAGTCACACATTTACTGCCCTTTTTTTTTTTTTTTTTTTTTTTAATTAAACAAGCGTCATCAGCATGTCTTCTGGAATGGTGAGTCAAGCACGGAAGGGGCATGCAAATGTTTAGCATATCTGGCACATAAATACCTTGCAACGCCAGCTACAAAAGTGCCATAGGAACACCTGTTTTTACTTTCAGGTGACACTGTAAATAAGAAGCGGGCAGCACTATCTCCCATAAAGGTAAACAAACTTGTTTGTCTTACTGATTGGCTGAACAAGAAGTAGGACTGAGTGAACTTGTAGGCTCTAAAGTTTTACACTGCAATACAGTACTTGTATGAGGTAAACTGAAAAATACTATTTCTTTTCTTTTTTACAATGCAAATATTTATAATCAAAAATAATATAAAGTGAGCACTATACACTTTGTATTCTGTGTTGTAACCGAAATCAATATGTTTGAAAATGTAGAAAAATATCCAAATATATGTAATAAGTTTAAATTGGTATTCTATTAACAGTGTGACGAATCACGATTAATTTTTTAATCGAGTTAATTTGTTTTGAGTTAATCAAGTGAGTTAACAGTGATTGACAGCCCTAATTGCAATATGCAATTTTTGCATCTATTCTTGTAATGTGCATTTCCTTTATATAGTGCAGCACCTGTTAAAACAGATATTTTCTCCAAATATTAGTATGCTGCTCACCTGCAATTTATGAAGAAACAGTGATAATAGTCAGGCCCTTTTAAGCCTCTAGTATCTTAAGTACTGAAGAAAAAAATACTGGAAGAAGACTATCACAGCAGCTACAGAAAAAGATTATGTCTTCAACCTGAAGGACAAATGCTACACATATAGTGAGGGAGTGATAATTACAAAAAAGGAATACTAACACGGAACATTGATATAATTGAATGTTCTAGTTGGATAGGCTCAAAGCTACTCAGACAACATCATCAGTGGGCAAGAACATTTGGAGAAGTTGTCTGTAGTTGCAATAGATTTTAGGAAAAGCTGGGCCACCTTGACTCACTGCCACAAAAAGCACATGCTAGAGAAGAGGGATTTTTTTTTTAGTTTGGCAAAGGAAAGTACTGAGAGGAAGTATGCAACGCATACAAACCAAGAGCATTAAATTGTCAAAAAACAAAACAAAAAAAACAAACATACTTCCACTGGCGAACCCACTGGCAGCTGTTGCCTGCATCACCTCTCTTCTGTAGTCCC
Source organism: Trachemys scripta elegans (assembly GCF_013100865.1). Taxonomy (NCBI): domain Eukaryota; kingdom Metazoa; phylum Chordata; order Testudines; family Emydidae; genus Trachemys; species Trachemys scripta. The sequence goes on from NC_048299.1 coordinate 31,039,224, forward strand.
TATCTTTTGGGAAACTGTTAACTGATATTTTGCTTGCTTCTTTTTGTCTCTGTTCTCTGCAAAAAATACAAATAAAGTAAAAACTCAAATCAAGTACAATGTTTTCTAGATTATATACTTTGATTAATAAATAAAAGCATATCTATACCTTTCAAGCCACTCTTTTGGTTTTTCCCATTGTGAAACTTCTGTTCGGCAGTTATAGTAGTATTTTTTGCCAGAAGAGCTGATGTGCTCAGACCAGTCATCCGCAGAATCGTAGGACTTTGAAAATATGAACAACAATGTTGGAGAAACGACTACTTGACCGTTTTTAAATAAGTTATATAGATTCTACTATATTCAAAGTTGCAATATGTATAGACTTTTTCCTTCACATCAACTTTGAAACACTACCAATGTACGTAAGGGACAACGTAATGTCCCTCCTCTATCACCTCCCACAACAGTACCGCTTCCAGCTGCTTCAAACAATTCACAGGTTTTCCTATCATCTTACCAACTTGACTAAATTATAGCATAAATTGAGATCTAGTGCTACATTCATTGGATCATTGTAACATCACTACTCTCTACAATGAAGTCTTCAGCATGCTAATGATTTTGGATCTTACATTTCTGCAACTGAAGAACCTCCTCAGAATGTCCACATGATGTAAAAAAAAAATATTTAACCTTTTTGTTATATTTTACAAAATAATATTTGGAGGATTATCTCTGTTTTTCCCCATACATCAACCAGCGTAATCACAGCAATTTTTGGTAACCGAGTGCTTGAAGCATAGGAAGTGGTGTGCCTAGCCAGTAAGCAATAAGGCTGAAAACCCTATTACTGCTTCCCATAAGGTTCCAAAAAAATAAAGAGCCTGGGGAGTTGGGTCAGTCTACTGCTGTGGAACCAAAATACTAGAGTAAGATCCTTGCCAATGATATATTTAGGGAACGTATTTTTTTCAATTGCTATATATCTTTTCGATTAAAACTGTCAAAGGCAAGACAGGTACATCTGGAAACCCCAATGACAATTAGCTATACTGAAACCATCTAACAACATATAACCTCTGCCAAATGCAATTTGTGATGCTGTTCCCTCCATTTTTAGTATATAATTGCCACTTGAGTTTACTAATTCAATAAAATATGCAGAACTTCACCCTCCATAATTTAATCGAAAATAGCAAAAATGGCGTATATAAAACCGGGCAAGGCATATTTGGACATTGATGACCATTAATACTTACTGCATCTGAAGTTTTACTTGGATTATTGCTTGGATTAGAAGAATGTGAATTTGAGCTATGAAGAGCACTGTGGTTATGTGAATTTTCTTGTGGAGAGTAACTGGTCCCTAAAACACACAAATATAATTCACCATGAAAGTTTCTATACAAATTAAACATATCTGTATTTCAGAGCATGGAAGTATGTCAATGTTTTAATTAAAAGTGCAGTGTATCTTCTTTTTATCCTCACTCACATCCGTATACTTAATACACTTCACTATGGATCTCTATTAAGGGAAAGTTTGAAAATTCCATGAACAATTTCAATCAGTCTTTGATTTACATATAGCATATATGATGCAGCTATGTAAAAATATCTTCCACGTTCTACCAATAATTTAACTATAAAATTTAAAATAATCTATTTGTAAGATTCAATTCATGTATCTATCTGAGTAGTTCAATTCAGATTTCTCCAGAAGAGACTCGGCTATCAGGCCACTAGAATTTAGGGAGTTGAAAGCAGAAGAACTGAAGCTCCAACTAAGAGAGGCCACAAAAGCAAGAGTTATCAACGGATTAAATTTGAACAAAATAACATTTTCCCATCCATTTTGATATAACAAGGTTATTTTAGATATTTGTCAAATATAAGGAAGAGGAAAACTACAATTTAGTGGAGGGATATGTTTCAATAAAGAAAGTCATAAATATGGTGGGAAATCTGAGTCATGCTGCAATACTCACAATACAAGTACACTTTACAGTATTTAGTAAGATTAGAAAGTATTTGACTATAAAACTGGTGTTCAATTCTAGAAGACATAATGAAGTTCTACCCTAAAAGGACTAACAGCAGCATTGTGAGATTTCATGTTTAAATTTCATAAAGAATTTGCTTAGTTTACAAGTTAAAAAAAAAGTTTTCCCAATTTCTATCCCTATAATCTCAGCCTGAAATCTGAAAATAAACTAGTATTATTTCCTGACTGTACCTCCTGAATAAATAATTATGGCTGCACAAGGATAAGAGAGGGTAGAAAATGGTACAATTTTGGAGCCCTAGTTAATAATTTTCTTATAATATACAAACCACAACAGACTCCAAATCAGATTGTTTTTTCTGCAGCACCAATGTGAGCCAAAAAGAGTAGTAAAAAAATCATTACAAACAGATTATTTCTACAGTGCTTAAAAGTGTATTTGGATATTAAATGAATACATATATGTAACAGATTTGTTTATTAAAAAGGCTCATTTTACATACAAGTGATAAGTCAAAGACTTATTAGTTTTATAGACACTAAATTTGAGTTTCTTCACCGAATTGTAAAAGTTAATGAAATTATCTAATAAGCTATTTAATTCCATCCGCTTGTCAAAGCAGGAATGTTTCCTGACCTATAGTATTACAGTGACATCAAGTCTCTCCATAATTATGTTCAAAACCACCTTTCCCTCAGAAGAATGATTTTAATCACCCTCCTCATTTTGCCAAAACTATACATGTCTGAAGTTTTACATATATGGTCTTGTGCCAAGGTAGACTAGTAAGTTTGAGGCAAATCAAAGAAGGCTTTTTGGAGATAAGAAATCAAGAAGCATACTTCCTGAAAAAAATAATCTTTCTACCTTTGTCTCACTGTTTCTCTAAGAGAACATCTACACTGCAGCGGAGGGTGTGATTTGTATGTAGACACTGCCACATCCTAAACACTATTTTTAGCAAGCTAGTTAAATTAAAGATAGCAGAGTTATGTCTACACAAACTGAAAGTCACACCCACAGCAACAGTGTACACATACCCTAAGACAGAGGTGGGCAAACTACTGCCCGCGGGATCCTCCTGCCCGGACCCTGAGCTCCTGGCCTAGGAGGCTAGCCCCCGGCCCTCCCCCGCAGCCTCAGCTCACTGCACCGCTGGTGCAATGATCTGGGCGGCGGGGCTTTGAGCTCCTGGGGCAGCGCAGCTTCAGAGCTGCAGCCTGACCCAGTGCTCTGTGCTGTGCAGTGGCATGGCTGGCTCCAGCCTGGCAGCACAGCTGCCTGTCCTGGTGCTCTGGGCAGCGTGGCTGTAGTGCCGCCAGCCACCGGTGCTCCAGGCAGCACAGTAAGGGGGCAGGGAGCAGGGTGGGTTGGATAGAGGGCAGGGAAGTTTCAGGTGGCGGTCAAGGAGCAGGGATATGGATAGGGGTCCGGGCAGTCAGAGGGCAGGGAACAGGAGGGTTGAATGGGGGCACGGTCCGGGGGGGCAGTCAGAAAGGAGAGGGGGGGTTGGATGGGGCAGCGGGGGGCAGTCAGTGGCAGGGGTTCCAGGAACGGTCAGAGAGAAGGGGTGGTTGAATGGGGCAGGGGCCCTGGGGGGTGGGCAGAAAGGTGTTGGATAGGGCAGCAGGGGGCAATCGGGGTGGAGGATCAGGGGAGAGGGAGGGGTGGATGGGGACGGGGGTCCGGGGGGGCCATCGGGGGGCGAGGGGTGTCAGATGGGGGCACAGGCCACACCCAACTGTTTGAGGAGGCACAGCCTCCACTAACCTGCCCTCCGTACAATTTCGGACACCCAATGTGCCCCTCGGGCCAAAAAGTTCGCCCACCCCTGCCTTAAGAGTGTGGTCTGGAAGATTCAAATTCAGTTTCTTTCACTTGGTCTTGAGGCATTGTTTCCATGAAGTTGATGGATAGATTTCAGAAACGTATGCAAGCTTGACCATGTCTGCATGTGACCCTACGGAATTATCACTGGTTCAGAGCCTAGCCAAGCATCCAAGTTCTGTACAGACTGAGGCTGAATTTCAGATTGGCCCTGACTACCACGTCACAGGCTCGTAGGCTTAGACTTCTGGCTTCCTTAAGTCCTATTTGAACTGCCAAGCCATTCAACTCCGGAAACCCAATGTGCAACAATTTCACTACAGATTTTTCACCTTTAATTCATGATACCATTGTGTTAATTGATTCATTATCTACTGTGTTACCACAACAAATACATGAGCCTTTTCAAAACGCTGGATATCTGCATCACGAAACATTTAAAATAGGCTGTAGTTACAAAGTACGGTTGCAGTCTTCTTACAATAAAATGTATCTATTTTTAAGGCAGATCTAATATTGGTTTTTTAAATTGCAACATTTTTCATGTTTCTCCCTGCAATTAGAGCAGTGGTTCCCAAACTGGGGTTCGTGAACCCCTGGAGGTTCACGAAATGTTACAGGGGGTTCTTGGGAAAACTTTCCCTAATGGCGGACAGAGCTGTCCCTAGAGCACGGGGCCAGCAGCCTGGAGCCCCTGGACTTCCAAGAGCTAAGCAGATCAAAGCACGCATAGCTATCACACTGAGGAGATTTAAACTTCAAGACTCTTTATAAGAAATGGAAAGGGAGGTGGATATCTTTTGCTGTTTTTAAAATTAAATAGGCAGGTAGTCTTGTTTTTAAAATTATGATGAACAAGTTTAAGCTTTGTTGTAACGTGCGTTGTTTGCCTGGACTACTCAAGACCTGAATGCTTATGTAGGAGGAACTCTTTGAGTTGGCTTCTTAAATACCTTCATGCTGTTTCAAATCTGATACTCCTTGATGAAACGTAAGAGCCTGGTCTTATAACAGGCTTATTCAAAGTGATACAAGCTACGGAAGTGAGACCTTGGAAGAGTGTTGTCGTTTTCATAATGTAATAAAAATAGTGTAATTATAAATAAGAATAAATAATAAATAGTATGTAATAAGCATGTCATAAAAACAAATTTTATTTCCAAGATCACTGCTTTTATAATTTATACTCAGGTAAAGGAGAAAATCCCTGGAAATATTCATTTTTAGGAGGGGATTCACGAGATTTGACATTTTAGTGAAAGGGGTTCACAAGTTGTTAAAGTTTGGGAACCACTGAATTAGAGCCTACCTTCCAACAAAATTTTAATTTGGGAATGCTTTTAAAAAAAAAGTTGTGTCAAACATCAGTTAACAAATTTAAAAAGGTTTTTTTCTTAAATGCCAGTCCTTTAAAGTGAAACTGAGTTAATTCCTTCTTGTGCAGTGTACCACACGAAAAGGTAGTGAATATTGGTGATCTTTGCAACAGCATTTTGAATTGGGCAAGACTACATTTGTCAAGGCCAGAGACAAGAATGTTACAGTAGTCAAGATGCAGATGATGAGGGCTTGAACAAAAATTTTAGCTGTGTGGAAGGCAACCAGAGAGTAGGGGAATAGAGTCGCATCCTATTTTGTCTGTTCTCTTTTTGAATAAATCAAGGAGATCACATGCTGAGCGCAGTGGAGAAAGGAAGGAGAGAAAGTTTAAGGAGGGAGCCAAATGTGATGAAAAGGCAGTTAGGATTGCAGGTACAGGATTCGGTTAGACTGGAGAAGTAAAGAGGATTAGCTAAGAAAATGACAGAACAGAAGGAGACAACAAGTCTCTAGTGTATGAATTCAACATAACCATGGGATTTCTGCTAGAGAACAGGAGACGAGGAAACAGATTTTGGGTGAGCCAGGGATGGGAGTTGGTAGAGCAGATTTTGCAATGGAAGAGAGGGACAAAGAAGGCAAGGGTGGAAAAGAGTGTAGAATAGAGATGACCAGGACAAAGGAGGAAAGGATGAGAGCAGAAGAGAAATCATGAACATTGATAGACTAAGATCATAAAAGCATTAAGTGGCAAGGTCAGAGGGACTGTGTAAGTAGGCGATGTTGAAAGATCAGGTGGTGGTCCGAGAGAGATCACCTATCAAAGGAGAGATGAGGAGGAAAGTACTGCCTGGTGAAGACCAAGTTCAGTGAATGGTCATTTTGGAGTGTTGAACCAGAACTGCAGGTCAAAAGCAATGCAAGGGTGAGGAGACAGGCAGCTATAGGGATGGATGGGTCACCAACACAATAATTAAAGTACCAGGAATCAGTGCAGACCAACAGTGAGAGGCAATGAGAGCCAGGAGTTGAAATCAGAGAGGAAGGCAGACAGGGAGAAGCTGGGCACAGGGTAGATGACGGGAGAGAATAGTTTGATGCAGTGCAGTTCAAATGACAAGAGTTGGAAAGGGGAGTGAGAACATGTTGGTAGCAGCAGGAATGGCGTAAGAGAAGCCCGGCACCCCTGTTATGGTCCCCATTAGGGTCTCTACTTCATAGTAGGAGTGGAAAGGGGCTGACTTCAGGAACTGGCTCCCATCCTGTAAGTGATACTCTGGGGGACAGTAGGCACCTGAAAAGGAACTAGGAGAAGTCCTTGGAGTTAATGTCCAGGTTACCAGGGAAGAAGAGAATTGGGCAAAAAATACAGAAGAACAGAGGGAAAGACTGACCAGGTAGCTAGGCAGCTCTGCAAGGAAGAAAGGAACCAGGCATCCAGACAGCAAGAGCAGAGGGGATGACCAGGCAAATGAGAAGCAAATGTAGAAGAACAGACTAGACTGAGGGGGAAATTAAATGAACAAAAAAGAGACAAGGTTAAAAAAATACTTATATTTAATGGTCTGTAATGTGATATCTTCCTACTATCCTATTTCCCTGTAAGCAATTGCAGTAGTTGTCACAGGGGTACTTGACTGATCGTGCATTCAGTGAGGAGTAGTCTAATACACCAAAGAAAGCAGATATAACTCACCACACACAGAGAACACATGATGTTAGAAGGTGACAGTCACTTTTCATGAGCTGCAGTAATATGAAGTCAGTACGTATCTAGTTTTCCACCAAGACTAACCACAAACTCTCCCGGGGATACAAGCTGCAACCATCTACACACATAACTCTACTTTTTTTTCTACCCTGTTCTCTCATAGTTGCAGCCCAGGACATTAACCCTGGCCACTTAGTGGCCAACATCCAAATTTGACCATCAATTATACTTCAACAAGAACTCTGTGCACATAATAGAAAGTTTTAGCTTTAAAGTTTGCTCACAGCCCAGCATTGCAATAAAACAGCATAACATTGAAGAATATTCTGAAGACTGGAATGCCAAACTTTCAGCTTCACTTAAAAAGCAGCAGGTCCTGTTTTACTACAGTGAGAAAAATCTCTTAAAGCATGGCAGCTTCATGTTTACTAGGCTAACGGTGCAATCATGGACATATGCCTACTATTACATGCCAGTACCCAGAACAATCTTCCAAGAAAGAGCTGTTATATAACAGTATTTGTGTCCAAGCACCAACAACAAGATAAAAAGATGAGGTGTACTAGTGAGTATACAGAATTCTTTTGTACAGCATCCTTTGCAAGCATGAATACTGTAAAGCTTCCCACCACCCTGTACACTAAAAAAAAATTGCTTCCATTTTGGATTCCTACTTTAAATGTCTTATTCTTAATATTTATGTTTCTTGAAGACTGAAAAATTATATTTATCTAGTTCTGCTATATTTTCTTTATTTCCTCTTCCCCCTTTTTATATTTGATACAGTCACATAAAACAAGTAAGCGTTCCATTAGTTCCTGTTACTTATTTTGACTCAACACTGATAGTAGCAAAGCTTTTGCCATAGCTATCAACACACTAAGACCGAGTGCTCCTTTCTTTGCGTTTCTCCACCTATTTGAAGAAAATCTTAAATCATCACTCACGAACACTAAACCTCAATCTCTCCCACAGAGTTACTGCACATGATATACACCTCTACCCTGATATAACGCGACCCGATATAACACAAATTCGGATATAATGTGGTAAAGCAGTGCTCCAGGGGGGCGGGGCTGCGCACTCCAGCAGATCAAAGCAAGTTCAACATAACACGGTTTCACTTATAACATGGTAAGATTTTTTGGCTCCCAAGGACAGCGTTATATTGGGGTAGAGGTATATTGCAATCAACACCTGAAAACTACGTAAAGGTCCTTGCAGATGGGACACTCACCAAACTGAATATTTCAAGCACTCTATATTAAGGAGCAGGAGGCCCTTGATGAGGGTAGACTAGTTTAAAATCAAAAATTTAAATCACCAATTTTAATCTTGATTTAAACCAGCTTCTGGCAATTTAGGCCTTAACATAGTTTTGCCATAATTTAAAATAGGTTTCTTTTAAAAAATAAAAGTGTGTTTAGTTTAAATAAAGTCTAAGTTAAATAAAACAAGCCAATTCAATTTGAAAAAATATATATATCAATTAAAAAAATTAATGAATTTTTGTCTATGCTGACCTTGATGGACCATGGTTAAGGTTGAAGGGAGCTTTGCTAAGAAGAGATTTTCAAAGTGCTCTAAAAATCCCCATGCATAATGACCTGAAAATTGCTATGCCCACAGAGAAGCATGGTACAGTTTGTGTTGCAAATTCAAGGTCTTTTGATTCAAGGGTTCCCAAGATAGGGTCCCCCATAAAATGACCTGCTTTTAAAATTTTCAGGTTCTTGCATCTTTTTTGTCCACAATTAAGTTAAAACCCTTCATTCGGTTTTTCTTGTATATAATTCTACGTTTGTAAGTTCAACTTTCATGATAAAGAGATTTAGTACTTTTAGTAGGTGAACTGAAAAATACTTTCTTTTGTTTTTTTACAGTGCAAATATTGGAATAAAACAAATATAAAGTGAACGCTGTACATTAATCACACAAACATTAATTTACCTCCACTGTGCAGTAAGACTATCCCCATTTTATAGATGGGGAAACTAAGACAAAAATGTATCTGAAGGCTTGTCTATATACAATTTTTATACTTATTTAATTAAATCTGCATAAAAACAATTTAGCTAAGATGAAGTCCCCTAGTATGGATGCAGTTACAGCAGTATAAAGGTGTTTATACTGGTATAGCTTGTTTCAGAGTGAAGGCACAGACTGTGGAGGTGTTTCGGGGGGAGCAGGAGACCTTGCTGAAGGGGCTGGGATGGGGAAAAGGGAAGTTGAATGATGGAATAATGAGAGGAGGATGGGGAAACTTCTAGGAATTAAGGGAAACACAACAGCTGTATGTGCTCCATACAGTATAGCTACATATACAGAGAACACATGCTTTCAAAAACTTTGAAACTTCACATTTAACAAAAAGGGGAAAATCCAGAAATTAATTTACAAAAAAAGTTATGGCACCTCTGCCCTCACTCATGCTACCCCTAGGGGAAGGGTAATACTGAACACCTTTCCCCTCCCTGCATCAGACCTGCAGCATGGTAGGCAGTCTGGGCCTTACCTCACCCCTCACAGATATCTCCAGCTTACGGCTAGAAGACTGAGTCCCCAGAAACCCTTCCACATTTGCCCTTCATTCAAACCTTCCTCGCTAGTTCCACTTCTGATGAAGCCAGAGGAAAATTAAGGGTTTACCTACATGGGAATGTTATATCTTTCCCTACATCCGTATAAATTTAAACCATGATAATTACAACAGTATAACTTCCCATGTTGACACTTTAGGGCATAAAAGAGTGCTTTTTTTCTGGTTTAGCTTAAGTTGCTTTGGAAGCAGGTTAAGCAAGCCAAAACAGCTATTCTTTTTCCACAAAAGTAGTACACACAATGGGAGTCAAACTACAGCAATATAATTATACTATTTTAACAGGTGAAATTTTCTTCTGTAGACAAGCCCTAACAAAACCCTTCATTAATTGTGCATTAATGTTGTTTTAGAAGTACTCCACACCATTCCTATACACTGATCCCCTAAACCTTAACTTTAGCCTCTTACCTTAAGATGACAAGGAGTCCGGTGGCACCTTAAAGACTAACAGATTTATTTGAGCATAAGCTTTCATGGGTAAAAAAAAAACACCTCACTTCTTCAGATGCATGGAGTGAAAATTACAGAAAGTACACTTACAGAAAGTTCACTCCTTAACTCTGCATTTCCTGTTTTTTAACTTTTGTATTTTATTGAGTGTTTCCTGATTTTTGGAGGTTGTAATGTTCAAGTGCCAACTTCCATGTTCTAGAAGGCTATAAGGCACAATGATCAGCAACTTGGACTCATGTTTAACAAAGGTTTGTTAGCAGTCGTACTTTAGCCCATGTAATAAACAAAGGCTGAACATTCTTAGCTGCTTTACAGTAAAGGGAAGTATATTCCATAACCAAAGCTGAACTTCTTGCCCTTCCTGTTCATCTTCCAAATAGAAGATCAATTTTTATTCTTGTTTTTATTTTAATTTCTTCTCTTTTGCTATACCTCTAGTACCAACAAAGGAAAATATACACTGTATCCAGATGCAATGTTTTTTTCCCCCTCTACCTGGCTTGAACAAAGCCTAGTCATTTGTTCCTTCAAACTCCCCCCCCCCCCCCCCCAAACCTCCCAGCCAGCATAATCTTAAATAAACAAGTGGACAGTCTTACTTCCTACATCCTCATACGTTGTCACTAGGATATGAAAATGATAGTTCAAATGCCACAGCAGAAACACTAGGCAACACACTTATTGTAAATTAAAATGATCTGCAAAACGGACATTTCCCATTATGGACTACAAATGTTTAGTAGAGAAGTCCTACCTTTTCCCCCCTTTTGAACATGTGTTCAATGAAGTAACTCATTTTATACATAGAGCCATACCATAAATGTGTACGTCCAAATAGTAAAAATTATATGGAAATACCATGAAACAACTTTTTAAGATGAAGTAATGACACTTCAGTTAAGGTTAGTGCTTCCATTAGTTACTCCGGACTCAAACAAAAAGTCAACACCTGAAGCTAATTTAGGCTAATTTATATGCTATGAACTAAAGTAATATGACTTGCCAGTGGCTTGTATTTTCACCTAATATGGAAGTGATTTCTTAATTGATTGAGACAACTGAAGAAAGTTCAGTTTCTATTCAAGCATAGTGACTCCAGACTCACTTGACACTGAATATTTATTAATGAGATAAGTTTAATAGCCCATGACGTTTCATGGGGATAATTACCTTGCTGCAATCAAAATAACTAAGTTGGCATTAATCTACACCTTTTGTTATTTCTATCCAAGCAGCTGTTTGGATACTATTTCAGAATAAAGTTTGAATGAAAGCCGGTAAGTTATTTTGGTTCAAGTTTGAGGGTAGACCAGCCCTATTGGAAAAACAGATACAACTGGTAACCGAATACTCCAACTCTCCGCTGTATTTTAATATAAGAAATATCAATTAGGGCCATATCTAGACTGGGGGGAAAAATCAACTTGTCCTGCAGGCTTGGTCTGCACTAGAGAGTTAGGTCAACAAAAGGCAGCAGAGGTCAACCTGGTTGTGCATGTGTCTACAGTTAAATTTGGCTCCCACTGACATAAATACCCCCTTATATCGCCTTAATAATACCACCACCTCCCTGAGAGGCATAGAGTCACAGTCAATGTACTTAGGTTGACGCACTGTAAATGTAACTGCTACATTACTTCTGTCAAATCTAACTGTCCTCCAGCAGCTGTCCCACAATGCCCCACACTGACCACTCTGTTCACCAGTGACCCCCGCTGTCCATGAGTCATGGAAATTGGAAGCCTGCCCTGCCCCTCCGCCCCCTTTAAAGCAATTTTTGAAATTCCTTTTCCTGATTGCCTGCGTGGCAAGCACACCTAGCAACTCTCCATTGTTGAATGCAATTGCCCAGCTGACCATACTGGCTACACGCATCAGATGCGCTTCTGCCTGGAGCAAACAAGAGACATTGGATCTCCTGGACCTGTGAAGAGAAGAGGCTGTGCAGGCACTACTCTGAACCAGCCATAGAAACATTGATATCTACACAAGCAGATTGCCCCAAGAATGCAGCAGAAGGGGTATGACAGGGACCAGCAGCAGCACCGCATGAATGCCAAGAAGCTTCGGCAGGCATACCAGAAAGCCATGAAAGCCAATGGTCGATACGATGACAAGCTGCAGACCTGCTGCTTTTACAAAGAATTGTCTGCCATACTCGGCAGAGATCCCACCACCACTGCCAATAACACCATGAATACCTCGGAGGAGTCCAAGTCACAGGTCCCTGCCATGAACAGTGAGGAGGTAGGGGTGGTAGACTAGGAAGAGGAGGAGTACTGGGGACAGATGACAGTGGGATCCAGCTGCGCATTGAGCCAGGACCTGTTTTTGACTCCACCACAGTCTAGATCAGGGTGGGCAAACTTTTTGGTCTGAGAGCCATATCTGGGTATGGAAATTGTATGGTGGGCTAAGAATGCTCATGAAATTGGGGGTTGGGGTGCAGGAAGGGGTGAGGGCTCTGGCTGGGGTGGATGACTCTGGAGTGGGGCCAGAAATGACAGGTTCGGAGGGCGGGAGGGGGCTCCAGGCTGGGTCAGGGGATTAGGGTGTGGGAGGGAGGGCTCCAGCTGGGAGTGCAGGCTCTGGGGTGGGGCTGGGGATGAGGAGTTAGGGGTGTAGGACGTTGCTCCGGGCTAGGACAGAAGGGTTCGGGGGTGGGAGTGGGATCACGGCTGGGGGCGCAGGCTCCGGGTGGCATTTACTTCAAGTAGCTCCCAGAAGCAGCAGCACGTCCCCCCTCCGGCTCCTAAGCAGAGGCGCAGCCAGGCAGCTCTGCATGCTGCCCTGTCCGCAGGCGCTGCCCCTGCAGCTCCCATTGGCCAGCTACGGGGACAGCGCTTGGGCAGGGGCAGCATGCGGAGCCCTCTGGCTGCCCCTAGGTGTAGGAGCCAGAGGGGGGGACATGCCACTGCTTCCAGAAGATGCACAGAGCGGGAAAACCCCCAACCCCACTCCACGGCTAGAGCAGGGCAAGCCTCAGACCCTGCTCCCTGGTGGGAGTTCGAGGGCCGGATTAAAATGTCCAGAGGGCCAGATGCGGCCCACGGTCCATAGTTTGCCCACCCCGGTCTAGACTCTAGCATGGGTGACACAAATTATATTATTTGGAACATAACTTGTCTTCATCAGGTCACAATATATGCTCGCTGGTGCTCATCAGTTCAGAAAGTGACCAATTACTTGTTACTGCACAGTGTCACAGCACTCATAAGATCATTCACAAACTCAATTAATAGGTGCACTGACAATGTTATATCCCTACATGTACAATGATTCACTACACGATTCATACCAGGCTGCGAAAGCTCAGGGCCAGGTAGAGCACATTACAACACCACAGGTTACTCTGGCTCACTAATAAAATGGTCTTTCAAGGCCTCCCTGAGCAGTATAGCTCTGCATACAGCTCTTTTAATAGCCCTTCTATCTGTCTGTTCAAATTCAGCAGACAGAAGCTCCACCTCCATCCTCCACCTCAGCAGAAACATTGCCCTCTTTCCTTCACAGATATTATGCAGAAGGCAGCAGACAGCTATAAACATTGGGATATTTTTCTCATTGAGGTCCAAACTTCTGAGTAACCACCACCAGCACCCCTTCAAACAACCAAAACCAACCACAACTTAAATGTATACCCCAATTTAAAAAAACATAGTAAGAGAACCAAAAAAGAGCCACTGTGGTTGAACAAAGCAAAAGAAGCAGTGAGAGGCAAAAAGGTAATTTTAATGCTACTCTTACCACCAATAAGCTATTGCACAAGTTTTTGTGTGTGTGTGTGTGTGTGTGTGTGTGTGTGTATGGGTAGAGAGGAATTTTCTGTGTCTCTAGCTCTCTAGAAAGATGGATTTGGGAATATTTTGGAGATGTTCTTGTATCTACTAGCAGTGCCAAATAGTATCAGGAATCAAATATAATTAGGGTAACTGATACAGAGCCTGATAGCAAGAATTAATGCTATGAAAATGGTGCCGCTGATAACGAAGCTAACAAAAAAATACCTCACTGTCTAGGTATTTTATTTCCTCTTATTTCATGTGTATGCATAACACAAAGTTGATCATTAGATGGTGAGGTAGACATAGCTCCCCCCAGGGATAAGGAAGTAGTGGTAGTACATTTTTCAAATGATAGTGTCCCGAATATAAAAAGATAGTAAGAGAAAAGTTCAATTGCACACTGCTGCTTTTAGGAACTTTAATTCTAATAAAATATCTTACATATTGTATTCTGATCAATTAATAACTAACAAATCTGTATAGCAACATCCACTTTCCCTTCCAAAAAATGAAGTCTGAAGAAAAAGTAATTTGTTAAGCTAAGTCATTGCTTGAACAAGGCCTGCACATATTATCAAATAGAAGTACTGGCACGATAGGCAGCCTAGGCTGAAGCCCCAAACAATAAAACTATACACCATCACAAATGCTGTACAAATAGATAAATAGCTGAAGAAATGAACTTCAGAATATAAGATTTCATTTTAAATGAAAGTTATAGTCCAGAGGTCGGCAACCTCTGGCACGCGGCTCGCCAGGGTAAGCACCCTGGCGGGCCGGGCCAGTTTATTTACCTGCTCACTCGCAGGAAGCGGCGCAGGCGAGGGATGTGCTGGCCGCGGCTTCCCGCCGCCCCTATTGGCCTGGGACGGCGAACCGCGGCCAGTGGAGACCGCGATCGGCCGAACCTGCCGCGTCAACAGGTAAATAAACTGGCCCGGCCCGCCAGGGTGCTTACCTTGGCGAGCCGTGTGCCAGAGGTCTAACCCTTATTGTTCTGAAAATAAACTTTGAAACAAGAAATTAATATAATCAATGCAATGATGAATGGTTGAGTTTGCAGAAAGTCTGAAAAACCTCAAGGACTGTGAACTGCTCCCTTTCATTTCAATGGAGATGTTCAAACTCTGAAGCCTGATGACAGCAATTAAGGTGTTAGTTATTTCACTGATGATCATTTTAGCAGAAACCTAAAGCATCTATGGTTTGTATGATAAACTTTTTCAGCATAAAAGAGAATATACTGTCAAAATAGCACCTATGATAATATACAATTATATATAGCCTTGCCTACACTTCTAATAAATAAGTTGTTTTGGCTCTAGTCTTAGCCAAAATGAATTTTTTACTTTTAGCAGTTTAAAACATTACTAAAATCATTGTGTTTTTTTTTTTTAAACAAACTTTACACTATTGAATTAAGTTGCTGATTTTAATAATGATGTGCGACCTTATTTTAAATTAGTCCCCCCAACTGGAGTAGATTAATTGGAAGTAGCATTCATAGGAAAGGAATTGTAAAAGAACTTGGTTAGTTATTTCAAACATATGCAGTATTAAACTACTTGAAATACCCACTAACACATGAAAAACAACTATTTTAAACAATGCTGCTGCTTATATACCAAACTCTATTTACTCCCCCCCCCCCCTTTTTAAAAATTTACTGTGGACACTAATATAAGAGGGTGTTCGTATTTAAAGATCTTAAAATGTAGTCTTATGTCTCACCTATCACCATTACACAAATACACATACATTTCGGTATTTCATAATATGAGGCCATCACTGAAACACAAACTGAGTAGGGTCCTCCTCCCCCTCATTACTTACATTTAAGAGATTAATACAAGGTGTCATTTTGTTTCTAGACCCTGCCTTTTACTCAGCTGTCATCACTAACAGAATAGGTGTAGATATCACCAAGGATAACTAATTTGTACCCATTCTCACCTGCTCCTCTTCTTGATCCTTTTGCAGTGAGAAGATTAGGTATGGAGTGACGCTTCTGCCACAGGTAACAGATAGAAAGCACCTTCCCACTCCCCGCCCTAGAAAAAGATCAGGTTCAGTGCACCTATAGCATTGAATCCACTTGGACTCATGGATTCCCTTCACATGAGCTACTACAAATTTTCTTATGCCCCTCATCTTCCCAAGTTGAATTCCTGGAGAGAGGCTTAGGGGTAAAAACAAATTCACTTCTTGTTTGTCCCACAATAGTAGGTATAACAATGCTGCTAGCTGTCCCTTGACAGGTAGAACAGCACAACAACACACAAAAACCACCTTCAGTCAGATTCTCTCTCAATATATTATCTACTTAATACTGCTCTTAAATGACATTTAAAGAATAAGAAAGATGTTTCACTAAGGTCATCCACCACAGAAACAGGACGTTCTTTTGGGGGTGGGGAGAGTGTAAAAATGGCAGAGAGGACCAATGAAACACTACAGTTTCTAATTCTTCATTTGAAGTTATCTACTATAACAAACCATTTACAGAGCAACCAATTGAGAAGTTGTAAACTGAATAATGTAACTTCGAGCAATGGAACAACAGCAGCTGGAAAAGACAATTACAGTATTTGGAATTCCAATTATCCAGAGGTAACATTAACTCTTGAATCTAGTCTGATATAATGTTGCTGTGCTCAGAATATCTCATCTAAAATTATCAACTTCTAAATTTCCTCAAACAAGTGGTGCACACTTCACCAATTTTTTCCTTTGACCAAATGAGAAATTTTAATACACCTAAAAATAAATATCGTATTAGAACATATGTATACAATGTGGCAAAAAGTTATCTACTACCAATCCCAGCTTCATTCTGCATTTTACAGAGGTTCAGCTTTTATCTGTGATGAAGAGTCTCGCTATATCAGGATACACATCAAGACTCATACTCTACACATCCTGCAGCTCAGGCTACACTGAAGTGCCACTATGGAGCTGATCCAGTTGGATCACCACCTAAGTGAACCACTGTATGTGGGATCTAGATTTCCAGCATGTAACCTTTGTGGAAATCTTTTGCACCAATTTTAACTGTACTGTCTAGAACTGGGGGAAAACTTTTTGGTCCAACAGCCATATCTAGGTATGGAAATTGTATGGCGCACTGTAAACGCTCACAAAATTGGGGGTTGGGGGTGAGGGCTCTGGCTGGGGGTGTAGGCTCTGAGGTGGGGCCAGAAATGAGGAGTCATGGGTGCAGGAGGGGGCTCCGGACTGCAGTGCGGGCTCTGGGGTGGGGCTGAAGGGTTGGGAGTGCAGGAGGTTGCTCCAGGCTGGGATGGAAGGGTTCGGAGGGCGGGAGGGGGAAATCAGGGCTGGGGAAGGAGCACGGGAGGGGGTCAGGGGTGCAGGCTCTGGGTGGCGCTTACCTCAAGCAACTCTTAGAAGCAGCAGCACGTCCCTCCTCCGGCTCCTATGCAGAGGTGCGGCCAGGTGCCGCCTGTGCAGCTCCCATTGTCCGCGGTTCAGTTGGCAGGCTTGGGGCAGAGGCAGTGTGCGGAGTCCCCCTGGCCGCCCCTATGTGTAGGAGCTGGAGGGGGGGACATGCCACTGCTTCCGGGAGCTGGTGGAGCAGGGCAAGCCCCCAACCCTGCACCCTGGCTAGAGCGGGGCAAGCCCCGGATCCCACTTCCTGGCGGGAACTCGAGAGCCAAATTAAAGTATCTGTAGGGCTGGATGCGGCCCCCAGGCCATAGTTTGCCCACCCCTGGTTTAGAAGCTTTACAGGATGCTAAGCATAGTCTAAAGAGGTCGTCAAAAAACTTACCCCCGTGAAGCTAATCTCACCACCAGATACACATGGTTCTCAATGAAGCAGAACAAAATTTTTATGATTTGTCTTACCATAGCACCTAGGAGTCCTAGCCAAGGACCAGGTCCCCAACTCTCAAGGTGCTGTAAACAAAGAACACAAAGACAATCCCTCCTGCCCAAGGAGCTTAGAATTCTGTATTTGCACATGAAAAAAAAGGTGCATACATATACAGCAGTGCTTTAGAGTACTGGTTTATTTCAAATCTATAAACTTTCCTTCTAAATGAAAAGAAAAAGAAAGCCAATTGCCCAGAAAGACAACATGAGGCCTCAAAGGGAGAACGGAAATAATTTTAAGTTATCACAGGAGTTGATATGAGAGTTGTATATTTTGTTTGTTTAAAAATGAAAAAGACCAAAACAAAATGCAGCATGTAATTCATCCAGTAATTAGAGAGAAGGAACAGGCACTTGAAAGAGTTATGCCCATTGTGCCTTCTGAATAGGTGAAACCCAACTAATTGGTGTTGAGGAAATTTAACGCTGCTGTTTTTTATCTGAAATATTCTGAACTAACTCACATACAGAACAGGAAAGTGTAGTTCAATTATAAAACTAATTGCCTTTACAGAACAGAAATTTAAAAACAATCCCGCTAAGAAAAAATACTATAGCAAAGAAAAGTCTGAAAACTGTATTTTTCAAGTTTTTTTCCCCAAGACTTTTATGCAATGTGTTATTTGATATCATAGAAATGGCACTGATTTTACATATCTACCCTTCTGGGGTCTCCCGCCATTAATACATCACCCTTGACTGCCAGATACAAAGTAGAATATGCAAGTTACGTAATATTAGCTAGCAACAGTATGGGAGTCTCAGAAATGCTTACTAAGATCTACATAAAATGCAAGTCACATTTCAACTAATTTCTCATTCACTATGGTATTCTTCTAAGTATTCATTTCTGACAAAAACAGTGTTAAGTTATACTTCTGCAAACCACTTGAAGCGACATTACATAAAACGGAACATGCACGTTTAATACAATAAACCCAAGAAGCCTTTTTTTTGGTTAACATTGTATAGCAAAGGAATTCTAGTATTTGAAAGCTTTTTGGATCTCTCCTTCTGTTGAAATAAAAACAGCCTAGTGTTACTCATACAGGTTTCAAGTATTTCCATTTGAAATTTTTATTTTTTTAGCAATGAAGAAAAATGGTTTTGAATGGAACAGAAATCGCTAACATACTTGCAAGGTTACATGACTCACAAAATGCCCCCCAAAATAACAATTTTAAAACAAATTGTGAGTTATAGTATCTCAACTTCCAAAGTGAAGTTTAAGGAATGTTAAAAAAAAAAAAAAAAAGATAAGAGTATGGAGATGGACTCTGTCACTCTCCAAGTTCTCCCCACATATTCATTCACTATTCCTTCCTTCTTTTAGATTCAAAACAGCAGGTGGAGTTCAGTGCTAGCAACTCTCTGCAATACTCTTTAACATATCCGTGGCACCTACTATAAGAAAAGCTGACTAGAAACATGCAATCCATTTTACTCACAAAAGGCACCACAGGTTAAGTACTTCAATGCAGGAGAGCAATGTTACTAATTCTACAGCTTCTAGCGCCAGCAAATATCTGTGGGAAAATATAGAACTGCTGATGACTGCCAGTTTGAGACTCTGCATTTCCTCCTATATTATTTACATTACCTCTTATTTTTATTAAATACATTGAAAAATCATGAATACGCTACAAAGAGAAACAAAATGATGGATGTCAACAAAGCAAAACTATGCATATATTCCTGAAAATAGTACAGACAAAAACATTCAGATCACTGACAAGATGTGACAGTGGTCACAGAAGAGAAGCTCTTTTTTTCTTCGTTTACGTAGAGAAAAATAGATAAAAAGCCTTTAATCTCTTGTCATAAACTACAAAATAAGAATAGTGGGTGATGGCTTGATGGCCAAAGTTCTGAGTCACATTGTATAGTCTAACAGATATCCTTATAGCTATATAATCCTAATTACAATGAGGAAAAGAGGGGATAAGCAGAGGCAAGAAAATTTGTACATTTCTTCATCATCAGCATTCTCTCTTGGTAAACCATGAAGTAAGAGTGGATGGGACCTCTTCTCTTTCTCCAATAACATGCTACCAAATCTTGATGCTATTATGCAGTGCAAAATTTATCTCCATCACACATTTTCTAATGGAACCCCTAATAGTATTGCCAGCGCCAGTCGGACAACCCATGCCACCATCATTCTGATCAGATGGGGAGTAAGGTCTAGGACATTGGTTTTCAAACTGTGGGTCGGGACCCAAAGTGGGTTGCGACCCCCTTTGAATGGGATCACCAGGGCAGGCTTAGACTTGCTGGGGCCTAAGGCCAAAGCCCCAAAGCCTGAGGGCTTCAGCCCTGGATGGCGTGGCTCAGGTTGCAGGCCCCCTGCCTGGGGCTGAAGCCCTTGAGCTTTAACTTTGGCCCCCCAGGCCCAAAGCGGTGAAGCTCAGGCTTGGGCCCCCCACCCAGGGCAGTGGGGCTCAGGTGGGCTCAGGCTTTGGTCCCTCCTCATGGGGTCATGAAGTAATTTTCTTTAATCAGAAGGGGGTTGCAGTGCAATGAAGTTTGAGAACCCCTGATATAGGATATCCTATCACAGTTGCTGCCCTTGACTACCAGATGAGACTGCTGAAAGAAGTTTAAAGCCATATGATCCTAGTCCATGTCATTCTGAGACCAGCTTACTACAGCACAATATATTATTCCAGTAGTGGTCTTAAGAGAGAAGGAAAAACAAATAGAAAGTGGGGCTTGGGAGAAGGAAAGTACTATCTTTACTTTTCCTCCCCCCTTCTTCACCCCAATGAGTATATAATGCTTTAACACCACAATAAAAAGAAAATGTCCAACTCACAAATGATGAACATGTTACTTATTACATTTCTCATTACTAATATTTGTTTTCCATTAGAAATTTACTTGTCTTAAGGCACCCCCTGCTTGAAGTGCCCTCTGCTTGCAGGCTTCAGGGTGACAAGTGTGCCTGCCTCTGTTTCCCCTCTGAGTGTTCCCTGAAACAGTCCAAGCAATCTTTCTTAGTGCCAATAACCCTTAGGGGTTAATTTACTACAGAAAAAGCCCTATGCACATAACAAATCCCTTCACCATAATCCGGGGAATACATCAAATACAGCCCCAGCTCTCCCAACACAGCCCTCTCCAGCCCTCTGAGCTCTCTAGCTTTGAGACACAGCAAGCATGTCCATCTGCTGCTCTCAGTCTTCAGTCCTCTCCATCCTTGGCTCAGAAAGGACAGCTGGCTAGCCCCTCAACTGGCTTTCAAATAATCCCTCCCCTCTTTCCAGAGAAAACTTTCCCCAGAGACCCCATCCAGTTTTCTCACTGACTCTTTCCCCAGAACTCTCTTTCCTGACTTCCTTCAGGGACTTTCCCTCTCTCAATTTTCCCCTGATCCTTTATAGGCCCCAGGTCCTGCCACACCTTCTTAATGAGCCAAACTGGGAGCACCTATTGAGGCACCAGGGGACCTGGACCTGCTTCATTTAGAGGGATTAGTCATCCTATGACACTGTTTTCATTTGGTCATGACTTATCAAACATTTAACCTTTTCCACAGGAATTTTCCATACTCTGCTCTGTCCAAAATCAATTTTAAAAAAGTTTAAGCAACAACCAACAACATGTTTGAGCTGAATGGGTTGAAATGGTTTTCTACCATTGTAAAACACTGTTGCAATCATTTTCTCCAGAAGGGAAACTCGAAAGACTGAACTTTGAAACTTGATATGTACACAATCTATGATGAAAGAAGTACACGGCTTTCCAAAAATATTAACAGTTTAGCTAGTTAACAAAGTTGGTAATGTCTGTGTCTATATACAGGCTCTGAGAAACTTCACTAGTCATAGGCACCTTAGGACTTAAAATCCCCTTCTACTCTCTGGCTGCTCCCACTCTGCACATTAGAATTTTTTGTTATGCAGTTTCTTTAAAAAGTCCGTCAAAAGTGACGCAATATAAATTTGATGGCACTTTGTAGTCCCTTACTCATCACCTTTCAACTGAAAACTGATCAAGGAATTTTACTCAAAACTCTCTCAAAAAAAAATCTGGACAGTCCAAGCATGGAAAACAGTGTAGATTACTTGGTAACGCTAAAGACAGGTATAAGTATCTGAAAGCAAGAGGTCACAATAGAAACTCTATGTGCTATCTGCATCCTCGATAATAAAATACTGTAAAACTGCATACAAAGGAGGAAATACGTTTAGATATATAGTATATCCACAGTCAACACAACAGTTTAGTTTTAGCTTTTTTTAAATGAATTTATTTCTATAAAGCAAGTTTTCGTTACTAAGGCAACAACCCACAAGGTGGACCTAAATTCTATGTCAAAATTCTTTTGCTTCCGCAGCAGACCTGCACCGAATTCAGTGACAGACTGGAAATTAGGCTTCAAATCTTCCTTAATAAGGAAGATTAAACCAAATTTAATATCTGACTGAATAACAGAATAAGTAAAGTATAACTGTTCTTTTGATGTGTCAACACTATGCTGCCCTACCCCTCATTTTCAGTATTTCACAAATGTTAGTGTTGACAACATAAATGCATGTTACATATCTATTCAATCTCTCCATGACAAGTTCAGATTCTACATGAAACAAGCTTAAGTATTAAAAGCTTATGTTTTATTCGACTTTTCAAATTACTGCTCTGATGGACAACCAAAGTGACCAGGTTACAAAAGATAAGTCCATGTCCCAGAAAAACCTTAGATCACCACCAGCATTCTGATGGGACAGTGGCAATCTATTAGCTGCAGCCCAATGCAATTAAGAACTTTATATGCTGTAATTAACATGCAGACTAGCAGTTGAAAGCAAATGTGTAGCTAATGCAGAGCATGAGGCACTCCTGTTTGTGTTCACAGCAGGAAAATGTACTCAAGATTAGTTGTGCATTTTTCAGCCAAACTTTACACGTGGTTTTCAAGCATAGCTGCCCAACCCTCCTACTTGTAAATTCAAAGCTAAATTATTGCATAATGTGACAAAGACATGAATTATAATTGCAAGGTCTGCAAAGTAATTCTCTCAAACTGACTGCTTGTACGTGCAGAAGTTCTTATTTTGTATAGTATGAAATCAAAGTTCAGAGCTTTCCCTCTGCAATAATCACTATTGTACTTTTAAACACGATTTTGTCCCTTTCAACACTATGTACTAAGATGTGTTTAACATGTTGAACAACATGTTAAACTATATTGTAGTTAAAATGTTATCAATGTAAACAAGACTATATAGGGCTGCAGGTTCAGGCAACAGCCCACCAGCATGAGTTCTTTTATCTACTTTTGTGGCACTCAGTTTAGTCCCACTATACCAAAACCTTTCTGGTGAATGAAACCATCGGGCAGGGGGAGATCAGAGCTACAAGAAAAGACAAGGGAGTAAAGCAAGTCATGTAAAAGAATAGAGGGAAAAAATATTTTTAAAGAACAGAAAAAAAAAAGACAGAAAAAAGCAAAACAAGACAAAATAATCTGAGAGGCTACAGCTATAATGGAAGGATATAATACAAGGAACCTGGAGTCAGTAAAAGGGGCAATATGTCAATCCATCCCAAAAGGGGCTTGAACACACACAAATAGGAACAATTGACAATAATTCCCTTGTACACAGACCAACAGTACACTAATGACTCCATAGTTATTGATATGTATTTTTGCTACATCTGAAAGCTGTTACAGGACATTAACCAATAAACTCCAGAAAGTTTAATGTCCAAAAAATCATGTATTTCTTCAAAGATTCTAAATTTACATTCATAAGAACAGGGATGTTAATTCAGGAGTCTTGGCCAAATTCAACTCAAATAATTACATTCTACCTACCTAAAATTTCCCCTGTAATTTCATTTGGAAAAATGTATTTTTATTTCCTGTCCTAGATTTCTTAGCTTGTTGCGGAGGAGCACTGAGCACTGCTAACTGAAACTTTTCATCTCAGATATGCTTGTGTTTCCACAGATGGATGAAGTGATTCTTCTGCATAGTTGCATATCAGTACTAAATATAAATGGAAGATCTTTATTAAAAGAAATTTAAGTCTGTCATATTAATCTTAACTTCTATCAAAATATTTGCTTATTTTACGACTGAAGTTAACATAAAAAAAGCTAAAGCTTACCCCTCCTCTAGCAACTGCTCTCTGTCCTACGAAGTGGCAAAGTGAGCTAAGTCCTATCTTCTCAAACACAGACAGACACACACACCTGCCAAGTTCTGATCACAGAGCTTATGTTTGCAGCAGGCTGTCTTCCACAGCTGATGCCCCTTCCCACCCAAACAGGAAGCTTCTCTCCTGAAGAGCCAGAATTCCAGCTGACATCACCCTTGAATTCTGCAAAGCCATTGTCTACCTTTCTCTCCACTACATGTACACATAGCTACACCACTCTACACACACAACTGCTCCCCAACTGCGGCATGTGTGAGGTGGGATTCAAGTTTAAGCATAAATTTTCAGCCTTGGTGGGGAAGGGACAGCAGCTCTGAAATATAGAGATGTACACTTTGAGAAGTGGCCAGAACAGTGCAGGATGGAGGTGGTGGTTAACAGATAAGACCACCAATTTTGCTCTGTCTGGTAAGATAGCAGTTGCTTGGATAGAAGGTCAGAGTTACCCACAGCAATGAGAAGCAGAGCAGTCAATGCAAAGTGAGCAGTCAGATTAAAACCTATTTGTTCAACAGTTTCACGGATCACTTTGATGTGTAAACAATTTCCTCTGACGAGGCTAAATGGAGAAAGATTGCAAAATTAGATGTTATGGTCTGCATAAATACTATTTCTTTTCATGATATTTTAGACATTCTAAATTTAAAAAAAGTAGGAACCTCCAAAGTTATCTCCATCTGTCATCCCACTTCACAGACAACCTTCTTTCTGTTGTATGTGTCACGGAGGATAGACAGGAATTGTTTTGGCAACTGTAATTTAATTTAACAGGAAAAGAGAGAATAATTTCCAGTAAGGCTAAGTTTCCACTGTAGTGGAAACCTGCACGATTGGTACACGGTTGTGAGCATTTGGGTTGACCTATCCTGGGTCTGAGCAGCCACATTGAAAAACCATACTTCAGTTCCTCCATCCACACTGGTATTGCACTCACTCAAGTGTGTTGTTAGCACTTGGGGGGCATATCCCATGGCTCTTAGAACTGTTGTAAGGTGAGCCACTTTAGAATTCTCTTAGTGAACTGTGGGAGAACTTTGTCCTTCTCGGGACAAGGGGGAATTGTGGGAAGGCACTGAAGGACTATCAGCACTCAAATGGTTTAGCCTTTTTGCTTACTGCAAAACGGGCAGTTGTTCAGTGCAAGTGTAAGGAACGTGAAGGTTTTAGCCTCTACCCCAGGATAGACTAGCTTGCCCAGTTTAAAAGCATCAAACTTGGGTCAGAGGTTGTGTGCGTGTGGACAGGAGCTGGGTTAGGGACAACACCCTAGTAAGAGTCCAGTTTAATTCTGCAGTGAAGACAAGCTTTAATAAAACTCCACTCCTATCAGGTAAAAATGTAATGGAAATCTTTGCTCTACAATTCAACAAACACACAGCTCTCCTCATACGAACATACCATACTGAAATGAGAGAAAATGAAAAATGTCTAATAAAGCTGCTCATTTATGAGACTCGGATTCCATATTTGTGGGTGGCATAAGAGAACTTAACGGGATGGGTAGAATAAATAAAAACTGATTGAATAGTTTACCTTAACTACAGCATAGCAAACTACAGAAGTTGAACTGCTGAGGCTTCACGTGTATTTCTTCGCTAATATTTGTTTTTGCATGTTTAATACATCTCTCTATAACCTTTCCAATTTTTTTAGATACTCTAATTCTGCCTCCAACACAGCACCCAAACAACTATTACAAAACATGAATAAGAGCTTGTCTACATTTAAAACGTGATGCTGCACCGCTGTAGTGCTTCAGTGAAGATGCTACATATGTTGATGGGAAGGCTTCTCCCACTGGCGTAGTACTCCACCTTTCTGAGAGACAGTAGCTGGTCAACAGGAGAATTCTCCCGTCAACCGAGAGCTGCCTACACTACAGGTTGAATCGATTTAACTTCATCACTTAGGATTGTGGATTTTTCACATCCCGAAGTGACATAAATACACCAACCTAATTTCCTAGTGTAGACCAGACCTAACAAAACAAAGTGTTTAGAAAACAGGGCTTCAAGTTACAGTAGTGTTGAAGAGTATATGAAATGAATTTGCTTTATAATCTTATATTAAAGATGAGAACCAGTTTTCCAAAAATAATGTGATCAAACCATGCCCCAAGACCAAAACTTTATACAACATTTTAAGTAGGAATGCATTTTACAGATGAATTCTTGAATAGATAAACAGAGATGTGCAGACAAACACAAGTGTATCTACTTTAATTAAAAAAAAATCAGCAGGCAGTTAATAAAAGCACCCTTGTTAAATCTGACAAAATTCTGTTTTCTCAACTGGTAGTGCACTAGTACTTCAATTTCCATATTGTAAAGAATACGGCTTCTTCCATAAACCCAAGTGAATTAGGGAATAAACATAAGAAAATGCTGAAAAATAAGCTTAAAACCGTAGTTAGTGGCTTAAATTTTCAAAGAGACCAGTAATTTACAATTAATAATCTAATTTGAGACACCATTAAGGAGTCTGCTCTTCAGAGGGTGGGTGCCCACTTTCTGAAAATCAGGTCCCTTAAAGGCATCTCAAATTGGCCACCCAAAAAATTATCCAGTCCATTTGAAAATTTCAACCAGTATTTTTACCTTACATCTCAGAGGTTCCCAAAGTGATATATAAATGCAGACATACTAGGAGTAGGCTACAATTGTTATTTAATAGCAGGTATGCTACTACCCCACTTCTTATTTACATAAATGATGCCTCATAATTAGGGGTCAGTGTCTGTCACAGAGGTCACAGATTCTGTGTCTTTCTGTGACTTCTGCAGCAGCCAGTGTGGCTGACCCCGGGGCCAGCTACACCGACCACTGCTGTAGTGGCCCCACAGCCAGCCACTTGAGTGGCCCCCAACACCCGGCTGGTCCACTACAGCTGTAAGTCAACGTAAGTTACACTACTTCAGTTACATAAGTTACTGAAGTTGACATAACGTAGGTCAACTTACAACGGTATCTATACCATGCTGTGTTGACGGGAGATGCTCCCCATCAACTTACCATACTCTTCTCAGGGAGCTGGAGTATAGAAGTCGACGGGAAAGCACTCTGCCATCAACTTAGCTAAATCGACACCACTGCATCGATCGCAGCACTGCCGATCTAGACGCAAGTGTACATATGCCCTTAGTCTGCATTTCCTGATTTTTTTTAGCATTTGTTTTGGTGTTTAGTAGGATTCTAATGTACTTGCAAGGGGGACATGAGAGACCTTAGCTCCACACTTCCTAATTTTCCAACTGAGCTGGGGGAATTAAACTCATATTTGGGAACAGCAGGGGGAGCACAGCAGAATGTTGAGGGCCTGCAACCTTAAATCCATGGTAAGTAACCTTAACTGCATGTGAAATAGTATCCAGACGCTTTACTCAGGATCAGGGGCCCCAGTTTACTAAATAGGGGAAATTTAGGTTGTTGTTCAACATTTGTACATGATGTTGTACAGAGAGACTTTAAGAGACTTTATGATAAAGTCAGCATTCAGATTACAAGCTAGGACCCCAATCTTCCAAATATTTACACATTTGTAACTTTACTACCATTGTTGTCAATGGGACTACTCCTGCTAGTAAACTTAAGCACCTGCATAACTGCTTGCAGGATGAAGGCCTAGGATGGTAACATGTAGTAACTAAAATCAGAATTTGAGCAGGACATTTTACATCTTTAGTCCTACAAAATGTGCCACAAGCACTTCAAATGGTAAGGACCTCCATTTTACATCTCATTAGAAAGATGCCACCTTCCACTGCTGAATGCACCCCAAAGATATGCTGGGTATTGGTTCAGTAACAGAAGCAGAACAGTTATATTTTTCTTTGGAATTTTTACTCGAGTACTAACAAGAACCAACTCTGCTTAGCTTATGTGAGATCAGACATAATCACAGCTTGCAATGGTATACCTACAGGTTTAGTCCAACAGCAGACAAATAGTCTTAAAATGGAGAAATCAAACATTGGAGTCCAGGGAGGACTGCAATAAAGAAATAATTCTTTGCAAATTAATGTTAGTATCTATCAGTAAATATTCAATAAATCCCTGAATCTGGGCCACATATAGCAACAGATTACATTTTGAACTGAAAGGTATTGAGAGCTATGAGGATTGTCTGTCCAAACCTAAAAACATATCAAGCTACAAGAGGAATGTTTTGCCACATTTTATGAACTAGATGGGATTTCCAATCATTTCTATCATTTAAACCCATAACACAATTATATAGCTCTTCACTTTTATGCTAACTTTAAAGTACCCATATAAAATAAAGAATGATGAAATCATCTAAGACGCTTAAGGCAAATCAATGATTTAGAAAGAACCAAATCAAGTTCAACACTATAGTCAGATCAATTTCTTATTTGATCATTCTTAATTTGTTAGAAATCCCATGCCAGGAGATGTCAACCTGTTGCATTTAAAGATGAGCCGCTGGCTGCTGGTAGTAGTAACACTGGCATCTTCTTTCAAGATTCCAGCAGAATAAGACATTCTTCCTCTTTCTCAATACAACATCCCTTGCTTGCAATGTATAGTTCCAAAAATTCACTTGTATATCTACTGGTCTGTATATTTACTGTAGCTTTACAGTCTAATAAAGAAATGTGCAAACTGAAGAGGGTATTGATCACTAAAAGTTTCCAAGCTCTGTAATACATGAAGTATGATAAATAATACATCAAGAAGTATTCTCCTTCTCTTCACATTAGACAGAGATCTTGGAATTTCTGTATGAATAGCAGAAAACGGAGTTCTCACAAGATGAAATCTATAATGATGTTTAATAATGAAGAAACCATGTTTCATCACCATTGCCTATTCAATTAAATTAGTGATTGAGATATTGTGAAATGTTTCAATCTCAAAATGGATGCTGTGGTGGAACATTCACTGGCCATTTTAAGTGTCAATTACTTTCTAGACAGAGTAAATGGCCCTCTAAAGACCACGCAAAATAGCTGTTGATCATTAAAACAGATGTTAGTTGGTCATTAAAAAAATGCTTTTGTTTGTATTGTTCTAATTGAAAAATGCCTGAAAAGTATTTTTTTTTTCCAAAGTAAGTCAAGCAGGAGAAGTTGAGCTTTAAAAGGAGTGAAAGGATTTTAATGTAAATCCCTTATAAACTTTATTTACATAAATTGCTAGTGTAATGCTATACTTAACTAGGGAAACCTCATCCATTCAGCTAAACAGACTTGACTTAACATGCATGGGAATTCAAAGGTGATATATGGCTTCTGGAGCAATATATATACATGATTACAATATATACATGATTATAA
The DNA here is from genome assembly GCF_013100865.1 of Trachemys scripta elegans. Lineage (NCBI taxonomy): Eukaryota > Metazoa > Chordata > Testudines > Emydidae > Trachemys > Trachemys scripta. Next base: position 31,068,264 of record NC_048299.1, read on the forward strand.
TAAGAATACAGTCACAAGAAACAAAAAAAATTGAATAGCACAACAGATTTCAAAGTGAATTCCTATCGTATGTCCAAGTCCTCACGAACACAAAATTGCAAATTTCTTGTTTTGCTTTGACAAAAACCAAGAAAAAGTCCTACATTTTGGCTACATGTTTCTTCAAAAGTGAGCACTTTTTCAAATGATTTTTCTTTATGTTTGACAGCGAGTAGGTGTAAAAGTGTAATTGATAATGCTTGCATCAGCAGGGCAGAATCCCAATTTGATTCATCAAGTTCTCCTCTTTTTTCTACAGATGTTAATAACTACTATGATTCAATAATATTAATGACATCAGAGCCATACCTATCTTTCTATAAGGATGAGACCCTGATGCATAAAAAGACTGATTCTTCGAAAGATGTGAAATTATATGGTATTTAAGGATGTAGAGTTACAAACCAAGCTGGAGAGAAAGGACTGCACTGTAACTATTGCTCCTTAAAAAAGTCTTCTAGAACAGTGGTTCTCAACCAGGAGTACGTGTACCCCTGGGAGTACTCAGAGGTCTTCAAGGGAGTACTCAACTCATCTATATCAGTGTTTCTCAACCTGGGGGTTGCAGCCCCCAGGGGAGTCCTGGGCAGGGTCCAGGGGGGTTGCAAGTGCGGGGCCAGCAGTAGGAGGTAAGCAGGGCAACTGCTCAGGGTCCCATGCCACAGGGGGCCACATGAAGCTAAGTTACATGCTTCAGTCCCAGGTGGTGGAGCTTGGACTTCAGACAATGCTCACAAATGAAAAAACAGGCTCAAGTACAATATTTATATTCCAATCAATTTATTTTATAATTATATGGTAAAAGTGAGAAAGTAAGCAATTTTTCAGTGTGCTGTGACTTGTATTTTCATGTCTGATTTTGTAGGCAAGTAACCTTTAAGTGAGATGAAACTTGGGGTACGCAAGACAAATCAGACTCCTGTAAGGGATATAGTAGTCTTGAAAGGTTGAGTACCACTGTTCTAGAAAACTAATTAAATGCTTCCATTTTCCTGACTATTTAATTGAAAGGCCAACATTTCTCCTCCAAAAATAAATAGTCTGTCTTGACCAGGAGTTATTACAACTGTCACCAAAAGCATCAATTTTGGCTAGTGACAAATCCAAAGAGCTCATTTAATAATAAAAAAAAAAACTAGTCACTAGTTATAGAGCTCAGATGTTGGAGATTAACTGCACTGAAACTGGATTTTGCCAGATTCAAATAAAAATTTACAATCCACAACCTTGTAGATACTCATTTTAACAAGCAAATTTCCCATTACTTTTATGAAAAATAAATAAATTCTGTAGTAGTGCCCTTGAAGGAGCAGCATCAAGAGTATTTTGACCAGAGATTATCAAAATACATGAGATTTTCTTCATGAAGCTAATTTCAAAAATATAATTTTAATAAAACTTGGATGAACACTTTCTGACCAGCCCGAATTTTGACAAGCAGGAAGAACTTCAGTTTAAAGCTACCAAAGCAAATTAAAAACAACAGACTGTAAGTACTAATTAAATGAGTTTCATGTAAAGACATCCATCAATATCTATTATTTTCATATAATCATGTTCACATCTTCCTTTCTACCTCTTTTTGGTATGCTGCTTCTGAGATATGGGCAGATGATATACCAGGGTGATTTTGGTCTTAAAGTGCACTTCTACGCTTGACGCACAGTAATTTAAAAAGGCAAACACTGTTCCAATACCATTGTGTCAGTAATGCCATAAAAGATTTGTTCCTTTTACAAGTAAAAGATTGGATTGCTGGAAAAAAGAACTTGCCCAGAGATCTGACAACTATGTCATACTTCACCAGTAAGACAATTTGGCAGGTATAAATGTACCTTCAATTACATCTGTGGGAGGGAGTGAAGAGAGTCTAGCTGTTAAGTCACCTGACTGTAACTCTGTAGATCTGGGATCAATTCTGTCACAAACTTCTTGTGTGACCCTGTAGGTAAGTCATTATCTATTGTGTGCCTCAGTTCCTCATCTATAAATTGGAAAGTAAGGTATTACTCCTATTTCATAGGTGTATTGTCCATTAAAGTCCATTAATGATTGTGAGGTGTTCACATATTACTGTGATGAGGGCCATACAAGTGCCTGAAAGACTCATCTGTGCAAGCCTACTACTGGCCAACAAAAATACAAAGGTGTTACCAGCAACCAAATTTACCTATAAACTGAGCAAATTTGATCCAGTGATATAGAGAGTAACACCTGATCCCATTTCTACAGGATCACTTTTCAAAGTAGAATTTCACTTTAAATATTCATTTTCAGTCTCTGAAACAAGTGACATCCTAAGAAGGATTTTAAAATAGTAATTAGATTAAACTGTGAGGAAAATAAACTGATTTTAAGTTACTCAATCCTCTACCCTACTACTTTGTGTCCTAAAACTGTGGATCTTTGGGCGATGAGCTGATCAAATACAGATTGTAATATATCTCTAACTACAAAATATTAAGAGTCTTGAATCACTATAGATTCAAAGGACAGAAGGGACCATTGGGTTCATCTAGTTGGACCTCCTGTAAAACACAGGCTCTAGGAATTATTTTGGGGAAGTTCTGTGGCATACCTTTTAGAAAAACATCCAATCTTCGTCTAAAATTGTCAGTGATGGCTAATCTACCACAACCCTTGGTAAGTTGTTACATTTTTAACTGTGAGAGTAATTAACAATTGGATGCCTTGTTTCCAGTTTGAATTTGTCTAGCTTCAACTTCCAGCCATTGGATCGTTATATTTTTCTCTGCTAGGTTTAAGAGCCCATTATTAAATATTTGTTCCCCACAGATACTTAGACTGTAATCAAGTCATCCCTTAACCTTCTCTTTGTTAAGATAAACAGATTGAGCTCCTTGAGTCTATAACTATAAGGCAGGTTTTCTAATCCTTTAATCATTCCAATTTATCAACATCCAACTTGAATTGTGGGCCCCAGAACTGGACACAGTATTCCAGCAGCGGTTGCACCAATACCAAATATAAAAGGTAAAATAACCTCTCCACTACTACTTGAGATTTCCCTGTTTATGCATACATTATATCCAACGTTTTACACTGATAATTTTCTGAATAGTTTTACAAGTATAAACAAATTTCAAGAGCTATTCTCCTCCAAGAACTCCTCTAATGCCTTATCTAAATGCAGTAGTTGCACCAGTTTAACTTAAATTAGTTTTTAAAACAGATTTATAGCTAAACTAGGGTAAAAGGCTTTATGGACACCTATTTCCATTTCAACTAGGATTTAGATTAAATTTAGATTAAACTGACTTGAGTTAAATCTTAAATTAAACAAAATAACCTGGTTTAAACAAAAGTAAAACCTGGTTAAAACAAAAATAAGAGCGTCCGCCTTCTGCATCAGTATCACAAAATCAATTTAAAAATCACACCTTATGGTAAACCAGTGCAGCTCTCTCATGTAGACAAGCCCCAAGAATACCTCCAAGAAGCTCCCAAGGATATCTGCAGAGAACATTTTGCGCCTCATCTCACTTACAGGTACCCCATTTTCCCAAGAAGGATCTGGACTCAGGGACTGGGGTGGGTGCTACCTGTTTCTCTCAGATGTACTGCTGAAGTGGAGAACAGGGACCAGAGAGAAGTGCACCTTTAGCATTTTGCTTGGAGTGGGGGGAAGATGACTGCTGCGAACTGCAAGAACTCTAAGTAGGTAACCCAGCAGACCTCAGCTGGGAACAAGAAGAGAGCCAGACAATGGCTTTACCAAAGAGACTGATGGGAAACTAATGACTAGTGATCAGTTTATACATTTTGAAAGCTATCTAGCAGAGAGAGGTCTAAACTCTTAAATGAAAGCTTCGTTTAGGAACAGCAGAATTTGTAATGTTCATCAGACCACATCTCTAAAATACGTTATGTAGTATACAAAGATTATCTCAATTGACAAAACTTTTGCATTCCAACTCAGTGAAAATAATTTGGTGCAATAATACTTTAGAATTAGCAGACACAAGTTAGATTTTTATATCATCAAGTTTGTTTTAATTAAATGAACAAGACAGCAAAACAAATCTGGAACGGGGGGGGGGGGGGGGGAAAAGATCAGACTCTGAAAAGCTAAAAAACTGTTTGTTCAATTAACCTCACTTTCCAAACAAGAAGTTTATGCTCTGATCATACAATCAATCCACGTCAGACAATTCTGAATCCACACAGAGCCCACTGTAAGAGTGTGCCTCAATCTGCACGTGAGCAGTTTTTTGTATTAAAAAAATCTTTCTGGGAAGGGAAGAGTTCGTGCACAGGGAACACACTGTTCACATAAAACTCACATTTACAATGAAAACTGTATCAAAACCACAACTCTGAAGTCAGTAACTCCAACAGTTTGGAGGAAAAAATCCAGAAGAATTGGATTATACAAGCTCTTCACCCAAAGGGTGAAGATGACCTATTCAATAAGAAAAAAATCCTTGTGTAGGAAGCACTTTGGCAAAGGCAAAATTAACAACCAACAGCTTGGACAACAGAAGTAATAATGGATATTTTTTAATTACTTAATCCCTACAGGTGAGACAACAAACGAAAAGCTGTACAGTCATTTTGGTAAGGTGACAAGAGTGCGTCACCCAGTGACAGGGCAACGGGCATCATTATTGTGCAGATTTGCCTAACAGGAACAAAAAACGTGCCTAGTGGCAGCACCTTTCACTGAAGCCAATAACTGCCAAAAACATATACCTTTCTTTGAATAAAAATGTCTGTATTATGCCTGTAAGTAAGATGCAATAGAATTACAGAGCTATCAATCTGTGGTATAATTCTGAATGACTTCTCAGATAAGAAGCACTAAAGAACTGTCTAGACTTCCAACTTTTAGGATAGCTTTTAGGGCGGTTGCCCCTAAAGACTGAGCATAAATAGAGAAAACATTTCTGAGCAATAACGACATAGGCCAACACAGCTAGCACCATTATCAGCAGTTATAGATACTGAATTCTGCTACTGGTAAATCTGCAACATTGTAGTCAGCATCTCTTTGGGCCTTTTTTTCCCCGCTGACAGAGTTACAGCAAAGAACAGGTTACTCGAAAGTAGCCTAGATTTCACGTACAATGCTATTTAGTTAGACTCAAATTATAATTCCTATATGCACTCAATCAAAAAACAACCCTTGAAAAGTTTACCGAACATCTATTAGCCAGAGGTGGATAAAGACAAGGCTAGACGAGAAGTCTAATGTCAGTGACTGGTGAGAAGCCCAGACCGCTCTACTATTACTGATAAAGTTGAAAGAGTTTCTATTGGAGTACTATCCTAGGACCCTCCTTTGAGGCTCTATTTTTTGTATCAGCCTCTGGTTAACAGGTGTCTGATAAATTTGAAGCCTTAACCTCTTCAAGCTGCTAGAAAGGAAAAAAGATTTCTGTCACCTTCTCAGTCCAGATGTTCCCCACTACCAAGCAGGGGTAAAAGTCTGTGTGAACAGTGCTAAATACGTTTCTTTCACTCTGACCTCTCCCAGAGCCACTAGACTACAGCAAGGAGGAGGGTTTTTGCAACTTTCCCTCAGTCAGCCTGTTTTAGGTGGTCCTCCCTCATTAATAACATCAGTGGGAACCTCTGATGTTGCTCACAGCTTTAAAACAGAATTCTGGACACCCTTCACTGTTATGCATAGTTTTCTGACTAGCAGAAGTGAAAATGACCTGTTTTGTGAATTTCACTGTGCAGATGCTTTGAGAAAATCTATGAGCAGCAACAGACAAACCGGAACCAACTTTAACTTCAGGACAACAACGTGGAAACATTCCACATTTGGGAAGTTCTTTGCAATCCTAAGTTTTTGGTTTTCAGTGAAGGCTTAAGTTCTGCAAATACTGATTAGCTATCGCCCTCCAACACACTCATTAGGAAAAAAGTCTTTCACTTGCCTGGGGTGAATTTCGAGCCAGGTCATTCTGCGAACCAACAACATTTCAACAAGAGTGCACATCAGACTAAAATTATTTCTTTTCAGATAAACAGAATGTTAGTATAGTTTTAGTTCTACCATTACTTTCTGTACCAGTGCCAACAACTATGGACAGGAGAGTTCCAATTTCATTGGGGACTTGTTAAATATTTAACAAAAGTGGCTGGAGACAATTTAATTGCTGTTTTCCTATTTTAAAAAAAAAAACATTCAAATGTGTATTATGATGAATTTAGGACCATCGGAAAACACAAAGCTTTAATACGTCATTAAAACAAATGCTTTTGTTTTTTTTTAAATGGTGCTCTCTTTGGTGCTGATGAAAATTTTCATTAACACCAAATAAAGCGTGTAAAGTTACCTAAGCACTAGGCTAATGGCATTTTTAGGTTGGTACTATAGGCATATATACACTAGAATTGTAAGTCAACCTATGGGAGGTCGATTTACAACCACTGCAGTAATTACAGTGGTGGTTTATGTCCATACTACCCTTCCTACTGTCGGTGGTGCGCATCCTCGCCAGGAGCGCTTCCACCGACTTAAGTTAGGCAATCTGGGGGGCTGAGAGCCCAGGCATTCAGCACCACAAGCAGCTCCCTGCCGGGAGTCCAGCTGCACCAGCCCGGCTCCCTCCTGGGAGCCCAGGTTCTGTCCAGAGTCTCCGAGCCCCTGCAGGGACCAGGAGCCACCCTGACTTTGGGCATGGAACTCCCCTCCCAAAGCCCTGCTGTGGTGGGGAGCAGAGAGCCCGTAGGGGCAACTGGGCTCCCAGAGGCAGGGATCCAGAGGAAGAGAGAGAAGGGGCAGCCGCGAGTCTCAGTGCAGTACCAGGGCTCCCTGCGGGAAGCAAGGAGCCTTCAGGCAGCAACCCAGCTGGCAGAGGGGAGCCCAGGCAGCAGCTGGGCTGGGAGCCAGGGGGCAGGCAGAGCTCTGCTAGGAGCCGTGAAATTGGCAAGAATGACCCTCAGTCGAAGTAAATAACGGTGTCTAAGTGGACACTGCATCGCCCTAACTACACCGACATAAGTCCTACGCCTCTCGTGGAGGTGGAGATATTATGTCGGTCTAGTAGGGCACTTACATCAACGGGAGCAAGGCTGTAGCGTGTATACTGACATAATTAGGTTGACATAAGCTGCCTTACATGTAGTGTAGACCAAGGGTACTATGAATAAAGAGGGTTCTACACTGTGCTTCTTACACTGGAGAAAGGAAACATTTCTCTTCCCGCTGTAATTTTATTGTACAAAGCTAAGGAAAATATTACAATTCACCAAGCAAAAGACACAACAAGTTTTAAAATTAGAGTTACAGTACAGGACACTTCAAGGTAGTTAGGTATAGTGAAATTTCACCACCTTTCAATTCATTTAGCCTACTGACTATGGTTCCCATTTCAAAACAGGTGAAAGCATGCAAAGAAAGTTCTGTTTCAGAAGCATTTTGTAACCCATAGGAAAAAAGCAAAATCAACGCAACTTGTGGGCTTTTCCCAACTCAATTAGATCTTGCCAATTTTCTAAAACTTTATTTTAATTAAATAAAACAATGTAGTTCAAAGCTTCACCACAAAATGCCTGTAAACTGTATGGCCACCAAGGGATTTAATCAACATTTCCATGACTATTTTGGTATGCTGACACTATGTACAATATTCTACAGCAAAAATAAAAATACACTTGTAAAGAGCTTGAGTCAAGATCCCTTTGTTCAAGGTCAATATTACCTTAGATTTTTTTTAAACTGTTTTTTAAGTTCAGTTTTTTAAAAAGCTTTTCACAAATCAGCATTTTCAAACAACAGAACTATTCCAATACTACTAACATGAAGGGACCGACAATATACTTACTGAAGTTCTCTTAACGTATCTGGCCATTAACTAGGTGAGGAATGCAGAGGTTCTGCAGAGTAAAAAGACAGAATAGCAGGCCAGAGTTGGGGCACTGAAAGCCCTGGAGACAGTTGTCTCCTCAGTGAGAAATAGCCCTATTTAGTTGCAAACCAACCATGGTGGGCTTTTGTAGCAAGCCTGAACAGATATGTATTTTAGAGCAAAAATTGCCACATTTTCACTGCTGTTGATCATTCCTGGATCGCTTCCCATAGACAAATGAATTTCTTTTTGTAGATTTCAGAAATTTAACTACTGTTTTTAAACTACAGAAGCTTTGCAAAATGTGCGATTACAAAAGAGCTCAACTAACTGTGCAAACAAAACTACTACATTATACAACTTCCAAAGTAAATCATCAAAACTCGGGAGCCGCAGCCCAGCCATGGTAAGAACTGGGCGGGCAGCTGTGAGGATCCATCGTGGACCCTCCACTTGCCCTGGGCGTGGGGCCCAAACAGCCCCTCGCCCAGTGTCCCTGCACCCCCAGGCCTCCCACCCAGGGCAGGTGGAGGAACCGGTGCCCATGGTTCCTCACAGCTGCCCGCCCAGCTCTTACCATCAGAGACCTGTGCAGAAATGGTCCACGGATATAAAGCGGATACCCATGGATTTGCAGGGATCTACTTCAGACTACTACAAGAATAACTCATGGGTACAGGGCTGCCAATTCAGGCAGTAGCCCATATGTCCATGCTTCTCTCCTTTGCAAGCACACATGCTAGAAACTTAAAACTAAGAAAGCTTGAATTCTGCAGAAATGAAAGGAGCCACCAATCACCAGGGAATGCTTTTTAAATACTTCTGGCAAATTTAGCAAGACCTGTTTATATCCAGTATTAAGAGATTACTTCCCTTTTTCAAAGGGTAAAAGAAACTTACACACTCAGCATACTATATGTAACTGCTAGAATTACCTAAATAATGCATTAAAATAAAACTCAGAAATTCAAATTTTACTGAATTTCAAGGAAAAAAAATCTGTAATCAATTATTAAAAGCATTAAAAATACTGACTACTTTGGATAACCTGCATTAATTTCAAAAGTGAACAGCTCTAGACACATTTTCACCTTCATCTAACCATTTGTTATTTAACATCATAGCTTAACAATTGCTTTTCAAAGACAATGAACTTCAAAACTAGTAATTTAAAAAAAAATGTAGTTTCAGGACTATCACCTGACTGTGGTTTTACAACCACATTTTTCTAGTTTTAAAAAAGGTCTCTCCCCTTTATGTGAAAGGCCCACATAGAAGGGAAAACTAATTGACTATACAAGATTTCCAATTAAACTTACTTGGGGATGGGTAGGAAGGAAACAAGCCAGAATAGGGAAAGAACAGGTTAAAAATATTTAGAGAAGTTAGATTTAGTCAAGTTGGCAGGCCGTGATGAAATTCACCCTAGGGTACATAAGGAACTAGCTGAAGCAATCTCGGAAACATTAATGATTATTTTTGAGAACTAATGGAGGACAGGAGAGGTCCAGAGGACTGGAGAATGGCACAAAACAGTACTTATATTTAAAAAAGGGGATCAAAGAGGTCCAGTCAGCCTAACTTCAATACCTGAAAAGATACTGGTACAAAATATCAATTTGTAAGCACCCAGAGGATAAAAGGATAGTAACTAATAGGCAACATGTATTTGCCAAGAACAAATCATGCCAAACTCATTTCTTTTTCTGACAGGGTTACTGGGGAAGTGAAGAAGGGGGAAACCTTGATTTTAGTAAAGCTTTTAAAACAGTCATATGTGACATTCTCATAAGCAAACTAGGGAGGTGAAGTACTAGCAGGTAGGTGCAAAACTGGCTGAAAGGCCATACTCAAAGAGTAGTTACCAACGGTTCACTGTCCATCTGGGAGGTCATATCTAGTGGGGTCCCACAAGAGCCAGTCCTGGGTCTGGTACTATTCATTTTCATTAATTACTTGGGAAGTGGTGGGGAGAGTTTATACAATTTGCAGATGACACGAGCTGCAATAACTTTGGAGAACAGGATTAGAATTCAAAATTACCTTGACAAGTCAGAGAATTGGTCTGAAATCAACATGATAAAATTCAGTAAAGGCATGTACAAAGTGCATAAATACAAAAAGGGGAATAACTGGCTAGGCAGTAGTACTGCAGAAAATACGGGAGTTATAGTGGATTTCAAATTGAATGAGAAAAATGTGATGCAGCTGCAAAAAAGGCTAATATTCTGGGGTGTATTAACAGTAATATGGTATGCAAGACACAGGAAGCAACTGCTGTCCCACTCTAATCAGTGCTGGTGAGGTCTCAGCTGGAGTACGGTGTCCCCTTTTGAGCTCCATAGCTTAAAAAAAAAAAGATATGGACAAATTGGAGACGGTCCAGAGAGCAACAAAAGTGATAAAAGGCTTAGAAAACGAGTATGTTTAGTTTTCAGAAAAGACGACTCCGGGGAGAACCTGGTAGCAGTCATCAAATATGTTAAGGGCAGTTATAAAGAGGACAGTGACCAATTGCTCTCCGTGTTGACTGAAGGTAGGACAAGAAGCAATCCGCTTAATTTGCAAAAAGGGAGATTAAGGTTAAGACAGAAAAAACTTTCTAACTATAAGGATAGTTAAGTTCCAGAACAGCCTTTCAAGGGTGGACATGGAATCCCCATCACTGGAGGTTTTTAAGAACCGGTTAGACAAACTGTCAGGAATAGTGTAGGTATACTTGGTCCTGCCTCTGCATGAAAGGCTGGACTAGATGACCTCTCGAGGTCCCTTCTAGACCTGTATTTCTATGATTCCATGAAGCGAAAAAAATGAGGGTTCCCCCACGCACACTGTATATTGTGTTAATTATAATAAGAATAGGTAAAAAAAACACATGTGTTTTTTCGAACTGAAGATGTCCCTTAACAGTATCAGAAAATAAATGTGATTGTGTACCATAGAAAGTTTTCCCTCAAGACTAAAAATCCAGGGAACTGAATTTCTGATTGGTCCGGAACAAATGCTTGTAAAAGTTTACTGGTCTTGGAAGCTTTTTGTATTCAATCTTCCAAATAATTATTTTTCCAACCGTCTTCCACATACTCTTAACAACAGATATCTCGAGAATTGTTGGAGTCAGAAATTAAATCTTCATACCATTTGACGGATGAGAGAATTTACAGCCTTCAAAGTGTTTCCTAGACCACCCACCCTCTCACTGATAATCACAGACTTCTCCTCCCTTCCCATCTGTGACTGAGCAGCATCCTGAAGACACTGCTTCCATGGTAGATTAAAAGCAGCAAATGTTAGAGAAGTATTTTTTTAATGTATTTAGCTTATTGAATGCTATCTACTTCCCTCCCCCCTCCCCCATTTCCTTATCCCCCTGCACACATGCTTTGCTGCTATCAGGTTTTTATCTGTCTGCCTACACCTGGGTTTTCTTCTCCTCTGCATTTACGCCCCAGCCACCTACTCTTCTCTCCCAACTGCCCTGTTCATTTTCCCTGATGGTGAATGCTCACTCCACCAGTTGCTCACTTCCTTTCCTCCATAGCAATGACCCCCAAGAAGGCAAGCTGGCTCCTTGTTTCCAGCTGTTTCAATAGATATTTAGTGTCTTTTTGCAATGAATGTCCTGGACTCTTGGAAGACAAGCGAAGCCAGAAGCCTGTGACATGACATAGCTCTCTGCAAAATCTCTACAAACCCATCTAGAAACTCCTGTTATAAAATATTCCATTTTAGCTTTGATGGTTATTGTCAGGCCCCTCTGTTCAGTAGTGATTTAGTTAGTTTGGCATTTTATAGTATTGAATATATCACATTCTAAAGTTTAGATCAATAATTTCTTATATCTAAAATTCTTCCAGTTTGTTGAAGTTCACAAGTCACTAAAAGGTAATCAACGCTAAATATTCCCATCCAACTTCAGTGAAGTTTTAGTATCTAGATAATATCAATTGAATTAGTTTGTGAAGGGGAAAAATGTAGTAGATGATCTAAAAGGTTTCATGTTGTATATACTAATATTGTTCAAATAATAAAATTTTAACAGTCATCTATTCACCTGTACATTAAGAATATGACAAAAACCAAACAGGTTTTCACAGATCCTCAAACTTAGACATAGCAGGATGCCTGAGATCATTTCATATCAACTAATACCTGCTTTTAGATAGATTTGGAGTACACATGGCCAAAACTGAACTCCCTATCTAAATTCAAATTCTGCCTCCTTCCATTTTCCATCGTTGATCACAAAGACGCTCTGTCACTCAGGCATGACCTGGAAGTGATTTTTCACAACTCCTCCCTTACAGGATGTATTCAAATTCTGCATCTTCCTTTTCTCTGTTTTAAGTTCAGATCTTTTCTTCCCATTCCCACATCTAACCTACTCACCAGGCTTTATTACTTCCTCCTCTCAGGCTCTCTGAAACCCGTATCTCCCCCTCCAGTGCTCTGAAAACAACTGCTAGGATCATTTTCCTTGCCTGTTAGTCTACCCTGCCATGATACACACATTTTGAATCCTTCTATTGATTTCCCCCCTTTTCCACTAAGTCAAATTCAAGTTTCTTCTCCTCGCCTTCAAAATTCTTCATGACTATCTTTTCCCTGCCAACAATGCTAGCTTTAACTGCTCACCTGCCTCAGGCTGGCTGTTCCTAGGCATGGAATCCCCCCCTGGAACTGATAGATAACCCCACAAGACCCACATCTGTGACTCCTACAAGAAACTGGCCAACAGATAATAGATCATGGGCTGTATGGTATAGTTATTTTGTGCATTGTTTGTCACCATAGATTTTAAGCTCTTCAGGACAGGACTATGCTTCCACGTGTGGAGACCTGAATACAAAGACAAGATAGTAATTTTGCCACTTTGCTGTGAATATTTGCTTTTATTCTGTCACACTCCAACAATTTTTTTTTTTTTTTTAACCACTGGATGCACAATCACATCACTTCCACTACCACTGGTAGTGTAGCCAAATTTTTATGCTGCATATTAAAGGTGGATATATTTTAGTGTAGTCTATGTGTGACTTTCCTTGGGCGATAAGAGAAGGGAATATGTCAAAAGCCTGCAATAACCCTGGAATAAACTTTACCATTGCAGAGAGACTGAATACTCAACCTAATATAAAAACATGCTTTACTTGTATTATACCAACACATAAGGCTTGTCCACACAGTTTGGGGTGTTTTTGGTATCACTATAATTACACTGATTAGAAACCAATATAGTTACAGTGGTACAACCTTCTACTGCAGATACAGTTATATACCAGTACAAAGATGCTTATATCCGTACATCTTATTTCAGGAATAAGCTTTATTGATATAAGCACTTTTATGTGTGTATAACTGCAACCATACTAAACGGTTGTACCACTTTATCTATACTGGTCTCTAAAACAATACAATTATAGCAAAACAAAACAAAACAAACAAACCCCTCTGTATAGATAAGCCCTTAATAAAGTTAGGTCAATTTTTGCTTTACCACAAAATACTGGACCAGATTCAGGACTGAATAAATTCAAAACATCAGCACATTGTACCACTTAGTCATCTGTTTGCTCAAAGAAGAATTGAAAACCAGGAGAGTGAAAAATTGAAGTGATTTTTAAAACTAACTTTAAAAGGAGAGGAATGGGTGAGTTTAGGCTTTAAAACTCCAGTGTTGGATGGTGCATGTTGCTGAGTTTTGCTTTTTTTAAAACAAAACTTAAAGTTAACGAAAAAAATCATGGGATTATTTCCATTCAACTAATTCACTTACATGTAGTCATTCTCTTGCAGTAGTTCCAATCAAAACATTCCAACACTACAATAATGAAACTGACTAGAAAATGAATAAATACAAAAGTGAAATCAGTCTATTTTCACTGCCTAAACTAAGAGAAATGCAAAGAATAAACACATTCAAAATAATAGAGAGGAAAATGACATTACTAATTTTACTTCAGTTAATAGTCCTAGGTCCTTTTAGCATTTAGTAAAGTTTTTTTTTTTTTTTAAATATTCTATCTAACTTGACAATATCTATCCATTTAAACAAAATACTGTATGTTCTCAGTACGTTTTCTGTAACCCTGAAATTGGAGACATATGGGAAGTACTGAGATAACTTTATTTCTGTATTGGTATAATTAGTGACATATTGGAACAATCAGCAGTATATTTTAGTGCAATTACAGTACCCACTAGCCTGTATTTAAAATCAGGTAGCCCGTTACATTTATTGGGTATTATGATCATGGATGTATCAGCAACACCCAGTCAAGAAGTTCCAGTTGTGTCCAAACACCTAATTCCAATTCATAAAAATGATATGAGTATGCCATACATCTTAATGGTGTCAAAGTAAAATGCATGCAGTTTAAACCTTTGTATAACTATTTCAGAGCACAGATTTTATCCACATAAATAAGCTCTGCCAGTTTGTTCTATGCACTTTGCTTTACTGGTCACAATTTAACATTATTTCACTCAATTATGCTATTTTTACAGAATGTAAGCTAGACATGATTTCTGAATACATAAATAATTCTTAGGTTTTTTATAACAAAATCACTTCCATTTATTTCATTTTGTGTCGTTTAACAAACGCTCTTTATTCTGAAAGGCTCACATTCACTTATGCAAACATTTAGGACTACTTGTTACACATACTAAAAATACACTGTGTGTGTGACCTCTATCAATCATAACACATTGAATTTTTCACTCCAAGGGGGGGGAAAGCAGAGAACAGAAGGGGAAGTAGCCTTCTATTCCCTTTACATATTCCAGAATCTACACTACATTATCTCTCAACACCACTGTATACATCCATGAGGCCCTGCATCACCAATCATTCAGTCCAGGTGGACTTGAGAACTTGAACTTATTTCTCCTACTTTTACACACAGTGAGAATGGGTTAAATATTCAGCTGCTATCCCCACCTCTTCAAGTGCTCCTATATTTGACCTTGATCCTCCAAACACTACACATGTGCTTACCTTTACTAAGGTAAGTCCCATGGAAATCAATGGAACTATTCATGGTAGTAAAAAGTTAAGAAAAAAAGTGTTAAGTGTTTGAAGGATCAATGCCTTGGGGAGCAAGTAAGTAGAACCAGAAACTAAACCCAGTCTCTTGAATGGTAGTGTACAACAGAAGCTTATCAGGCTGGCAAAGAACTTCATCTATCATGTACGGAAGTGTAACATTTAGAAGAACAGCACATTAAAAGAAGAAAATTATTAATCCAAGTTAACCTGTGAGCATTTTCTTATGCCCTAACAAATTATAAGCAATTTAAACAACTGAACAACAGAAGAAGACTAATAGTAACTGGAGATCTGATGCTTCAAAGTCTTTGGAAGAATAAGTAAAAATGTATTCTGTTTATGAAAAAAAATCTAAAATGTAATCTAATTAAGATGTTACCATATCCAAGGCCTTTAGAAGTCAGCTCGAAAATGCAACAATACAAAAAAAAATTTTTTTAATTTAATCAGTCTCTTGGTGGCTTCATTGAAATCTACTACTTTTTAGAAGAATAAAAGAATTAGTTCAGTTTAAAAGACCCAGGGCAATTACCTCCAGTGGAAGTGATCACCATATTTTGGTCTCAGTTCAGGCTTCTCACCATGGTGAGAGGCATGTAATTTAATGTGAAGTTGCGCTCATGTCAGTTGTAACTATTTCACTTGTTACTTGAATAAAATTTAAGTCAGATTATTACTACTTAAATAAAAGTCAATTAAAAACAACTCACCTCCATCCCTCTCTCTAACTCTGTGAGTATGCACATTTTTTGCTTTACTGTGCCCTGTGGTGTCACCATATTTGTTTTCGGGGCTATCAGATCGCCGCAACATTTTATTTGGTGGTGAAGGATCTGTGGTGTCTCGCATCTTGTCATGACGGTGATCACCACCACTGGGGTGACTCTTTGATGAGTATTTAAGAGTCTGCAAAAGATGAGAATATGTTTTTAATTGGATTTCATTTTTATAGCAGTTATTACTGCTTCCAACTAATACAAATTCTAAATTTACAAGATATTTAAGATTTTTCACTTTCTAGTGTAAATTTTAGTGATAAAATTATATCTAAGGTATATTTGAGTGACATATCAGCATTTTAAGAAGATAAGTAGCATAAAGGTTCCCAATTTTAATTATCCCATCTACAGTAAGAAATTCTATTCTTATTTAGCTCTTATATCATATTCCCCCACTGTGGGCTCAGAGGTGAATATCTGCTATAATAGGATATTAAAATTAAACTGCAATTCCTTGAATTCTAATTCATCTTGTGCTATATACACATTCAACACTTCATAGACTGCTGACTTTCTTCTTTTTTTGGGAGGAGGAGGAGTTCAGTTACTTAGTAAGTAATGGTATAAAAACAGAAGTTATGATTTACAAATTCTGCATGAACCAGTGTACGCACTGCAAGTTTAATTCAAAGTCACTTAAGCTCACCCACCACCTTGAATTTCCAGAACAAACTTTATTTGGGCAAAAGAACAACTAAGATAGTATTAAAAAGGATGTTAAACTGGGGAAGAGGGGTGTGAGGTAGTGAGGAGGAGAGCTTAATTTGTGTTCATTCTCAAATATTTACACATTAGAAGCAGCATTGATCAGCATCTTTCACCTGCTAGTTTTCACAATGCAAACCTCTGGATGGGGAATGTTTACATTTAGATGAACTGTCACTAACAGCTGCTTTCAATTGTCATTTTGTTTCACAACTAGTCAGCCTAATACCCAGAAATTCCAGAAAACAGCCCCTCAAATGTATCAGGAGAGCACAAAACCCCACTCCCCTACCCATGGGAATAGGTGTCCTCAAAAAACCACAGCTAGCACTCCCCAAGGTTTTCAGGCAAGGAAGGGAGTATGTTATGCCTCTCAGAAATACAAGTAGTTTCTCAGTGGCATAAGGATTTGATGCAGGTTTCTGAGTGCAAGCTGCAGCCCCAGTGATCCGGTGGCTATAGTGTGCCCTGCTCAGGTCACAGCTCCCAGCAGGGATTTGGGGAGCAAGCCAGGGGCTTTCTCTGGCCTTTGGAGAACACGTTTTACTAACTGTTTTTCACTAAATGCGATACTGACTCATTCTCCCGCCCCCTGCCTTCTCCCAGCACTGAGGGCCGAACCCTACACAGGACCTCGCTAGGCCTCGCCTAGCCTCCCTGCCTCTGCCCGGCCGGGCGCCAGAGGGAACCGGGACCCCGCACCCGTCCCACATAGGCGCCCCCCTCCCCGGTACCAAAGGGCTCGTGAGTGGAGGAGGCGGGGAAGTGGAAGCACCGCGGCCTGCGTCGGCGGCCGAAGCCTGTGCTGGAGTAGCTCCCCCCCCTCCGCTCTCTCCCCCGCTCCTCCTCCTGGGCCTAGCGGCCAGCGCTGCAGGTACCTGGTAGGGCTGAGAGTCCCCCCTGCGGTCGTGACAGCTGGAAGAGAGAGAGAAAGCGACGTTAGCGAACAACCGTTACCGGCCGCCGAGGGGGAGGGGTACCACAAACATGGCGGAGGGGCTGGGGGAGCCCCCCGCGGGGTGGGGGAAAGGGAGGAGGGGATTTACCCATCACTGAGTCTCTGCTGTTTCCTCGCATACATTACCATCAATGCCCGGCCTGTGTGTGTGGGTGTGAGGGGACCAGGAGGGGACGGCCGCGGCCGGGCCACAGGCGCCGAGGGGGGGGAGGCAGCGCTCCGCCTCACCACTGACCGGGACAGGGAAGGGGAGGGAGGGAGGGGGCGGCTCAGGCAGCTCGGCTGGGAGCAGCGCTCACGGGCCCATCTCCTCTCCGCACAGCGAAAGGGGAGACGCCACAGCTCGGCCCCGCACACTCTGAGACACTGAGGAGCACAGACTCCTCCGCCGCTGCCTCCTCCCCCCGCTGCTCCCACCGCCGCCGCCGCTCCTCCAACTACATCCGGGAAACTCGGGCGACGCCTTGTTCGGTTAACGTCGGGTGTTTTCGGCTGTTTTCGGCACGCTCCTCCCACTCGGCCCCCGCTCTCTTGGGCGGCTGTGCTTTCGGGAAGCATCGACTATTTCCGCCGAGTCCAACGCCCTCACTCTTCCCCTTCGGACAACATCGGCTATTTCCGCCACCAGCCTAGCGCTACCGCGTAACGAGCTCCCCCAACCTTCGGAAAACATCGGCTATCGCCGCAGACAGCTCCTCCGCATTCGGAAGTTCTCGGGTATTTCCGTGACCCTTCACCCCTCGCCCTGCGGCCACTCCCGGTCGGAACGCTCGGAGAAAGCAGCTGTTCGGAGAGTCGGGCTGGCTGATTGGCCAAGAGCCCCTCGCCTCTTGGGTGGCATGGCGAGCTCCTGAGGCATGCTCCGCTTTGCTGCAGACAGCCTGGGGTGAGAGCGCTGGTTACCGGTTAGCGCAGCCCGCTTTCCGGCTGGTGGGGGAGGCTCTTCGTCCAGGTTGGGTACAGCAGGGGCAATGGCGAGGGTCTCCCCCAAGCCCGACTGAGAAAGGGGAGGGTAGAAAGGGAACCCTCTTGTGTACGTCCTGTCTCCTGGGAGGAAACTCGGGAGGGGAAAGGTTAAAACGGCCCTTTGGGAGGCTTGTTCCTGGCTGCATGGACGTGTGAGTGTGTCCCCTGTGCTGCCCTTTGCGGCGCTTGTTTGTCTCGCAGCAGCCCCAGTGGATGTTTAAGTCTTAAGACTCGAAGGCTGGGGCTTTGTTCCCGTCTCTGTTAGGAAAGTGCCTGAGTTGTCACCGCCATAGTTGCTGTGGGAGTTAGGTGGTAATAATAAGAGCCGCCCCAGTGGGGTTTCCCCTCTCAAATTGTCAGGCTTTTGGTGGCAGTGATGTTTGTAGCGTGCCACAGCAGCCACTGCTTGAAGCCCCGGAGAACACTCTCTTTGTCTCCACTTAGTAGTAAGAGGATGGAGAGCAACGAGGGCTGGGGTACATCCTTGGCACCCTCGCACCTGCAATCAGTTCCCAGAGCAAGCATGTAATGTTCATGATATGGCTGTTCTGTGGAGACAGTAGGCACTGTGACAGTAGGCACTGTGACAGTGCTCTCATCCGGACTGCTCCCTGTATCCTCCTGAGGAGAGCGAAGAAAAGCAGCTCTCTAGAGCAGAGGCGGGCAGCTAGCTTGCACATTACAAAACATACTCATCTAATCTGAAAAGCTAAGTCTCCTTCTAACCCATGTCCACGTGCGTTTGAAAATAGAGTGTTGAATTGATTCACTATAGGCAGACCTGGGAAGTACTGTGAGTGGAGGTGGTACAGTACTTGTGGGTAAGTACAGTATCAGATGGAGAAAATGTCTTTCTTTATCCTTGACTTTGAGTGAATATTTCTAGTGACAATCACTAAATTTCTGTCCTCCATAGAAAAGACTATATTTGTAGATTACAGTTTTATATTTGTGACCAAGCACTGAAATTCTGAGCCCAAAAGGAGTTGGTTTTTTTTTCAATAAAGTCATGATAATAGGAAGCTACAGTGAAAATTATTGTGACAATTTTTCTGTAATGAAGGGTTAGACTTCATTATATGTAAACATTCAGTAACTATCAGAAGACACTCACTATAGCACTCAGTAAATAAATGGAAATTCTGGAACCTTGAATTTTGGCCCTGATCCCTAGACAGAAAGAGGCTGGGAACACCACAGAAGTTGTATCCTTGGGTATGTTAAACTTAAGTCTGGGGAGGTTCCGGTTTGGTTTTGTTTTTTTAAAAGCACAATGTTGTTTTACCATAGCTGTACCCTGTGCTGGTTTGTTAGTGGAGGGTTGTTCACAGAAGCCCAGCTACAGGCTTTTTTGTTTGTTTTTCCTTTTTAAATGAAAGTGCTGAATGGTGTCGCTGAGAGAGGACTCTGAAAGTGGTGGCAGAGTCCACTAAGAGGGTGGAGCCTGGATGATGACTCAGCAGGGAGCTGTGCTGCAGGGTTACAATAATGAGCTGGTGAAATGCGTTGAAGACTTATGTATGCAAAGAGAAGAATTGAACAAGCAGATCCAGCAAGCGGAAGTGGAAAAGAATAAACTCCAGCATGAAATCCGAATCCTGTCTGAGCAACTGGAGTGTGTCTGTGAAAACTTGGCCCAGAAGACAGCCTCACGGAACGAGCTTGATAAAATCCTTGCTGAAACTGAAACTGCTTATATGAAGATTTTGGATAGTTCTAGAATGCTGCTAAATGTCCTGAAGAAGGAAGTGGGGAATTTAAACAAAGCTGCAGAGCTGAAAAGCAACGTAACCTGAAACAGCTAAATGCTTGGACTCTTAACACAATTACAGTTCCTCTTGTTCAGAAATGAGGTTAGCCACAGAACCCTGTGATGAGCATATATCTGAGAAAGGGTTCTACCTTAACTTTTGTATATGTTTTAGCACATTTAAAATCATGGAAAATAATGTACAATACAGATAAATAAAGCTGCAGTTTTGCTAAAAATTTCTATATAGTTATCTAAACAAACCAGCACATATGAAGAATTACATAGACTTTGCAAATAGATTTGAGGAAAACACGGGTCAAATTTTGGACCAACCAACTTTGATATTATGCCTCTTTAATAACTGTAAGAGAAGGTCAGCAAGGAAAGGATTCTCTTGATTTACCACTCAAGCCCTGAATGTTTACAACTGAGTTTCAATCTGATTTATTAGTATTCCTTAAATCTGAGAGGAAAGAACACTTTTGTCTCTTTTCAGTCACTCCTATAGCAATGGCAAGAATACATGTTTATGACTTCTTTGAGAAATCCTATCCAGTTAATCCAATTCAGTTCTCTCTTACCTGGGGAACATTGCAACTGGGGCCTTGGAAGAAGGGATGGTATAAAATGAGTGGGCAGGTGGTAAATTCTGAACATGGACAAAATATTTCTGACTCCTTTTGGCTGAGTCAAGATGATGATGAATTTCAGCTGTTACTGGCCAAATAAAAATCTGCAAATAGTTTCCTCTTTTGGGGTCTGTTCTCTATCTGAAATGTGCCCATAACTCAACCTCAATATTATTTATTTTTATTAAGATGGCATCCAGAGACTGAGCAGTTTCAGTTGCTTTCAGGCCCACCTAAACCCCCTTTAAAATAAATGGAACAGGAAGGCTTACGTCAAAATATGTTAAAATAGTTAAATGAAAAAAAGACATACTATTTAAAAGATGCTCTCTCCGAAAATTGAATTTCCAAAATTTAAGTTGATCATGTCCTTGTAAAGTGCATGGCAACTATAAACTTGCATACTAGGAGAGAATAGATCCCTTCATTTTTATAGTAGATGGCTATGTGTGGTATTCTAATAGGAAACAAACTTTTGAGTCTTTAGAACTCAAAACCATACATTACACAACTATTATTTATAAGGATTTCTGCAGCCCTTATCACTGTAGTATCTTTATACAACTTGTTTCAATGACTATTTTTTACATAACTTTGTCAAAGTTGTTTGCCTACTGAGTTCATCTTAGCTGATGGTAAAAGACAGAACTGCCTGAAGACTTTATTTTGTATTCCCTTATGTACATCTTCTATTACTCATCTATTCTAGACTCAAAAGAAGTTTGAAGAATATTGATGAATAGGGTGGGGGAGTTTTACATACGCACTGGAAGAAGAAAATAGTATTAGAGATGGCTCTAGCTATGAGGCTTTCTTTCGCATGTGATTAAAAACAACCTAGTTTGGAGGGAAGGAAAGAGAACATGGCAGAAATCTCAATTCTAATCTTGTTTTCTATGTCTAGTATGTACTAAACCTTTCTTTTTTTTTATATTGCCCTGCACACTAACAAACTGTAGCACTAGCTTTGCTCTTAGATGTGCATGGAGGTAAAATCTTGCATGGTGCCATGTATCAGAGGGGTGTTAGTCTGTAGCCACAAAAACAACAATGCAGAAATGGGGTTTTTTACTCACAAAAACTTATGCCCAAATAAATCTGTTTGTCTTTAAGGTGCCACTGGACTCCTCATTATTTTTTCAGTAAAATCTTTGTTTCATACTGATTCAGTACATTTAAAGGAGTGCAGCTGTACTCTGACTTGTCAGGCAGCGTAATCCAAATCAGGAATCCCTCGGGTGCAAGAGCAAAGGATGTGTTGGTGCAAACTGTCTCTGGTTAGATTAGTCTATATTCCATTTTATGAAGCAAAGTTTATATCCTCCTGATTCTCCTGTGTGCAATGCTGCATTTAAAAAAAAAAAATCTCGTTGGGAAAGAATGACTGAGCTAATCAACAATTTGTTCATGTACCATTTCCGCTTGAATAATACAGGAGTGACAAAACCTAGCCAATATCAGGAATACTGCTATTATTGTAGTACTATAATACTAATGAGGTAAAAATCCTGCTTCCTTGTTTTTACTTTAATTTACTTCACAAATTACTGCAAATATTTTTTGACTGGTTTGAGCTTCTGTCTATCCATCTAGATGTTTGGTCTGCTTACCATATCTGATCTTGCTCATTCCTTGATTGCCTTGTCATGCTTGTTATTGACATCACAATCTTAGATTTTTCTGAGACTCCAGATCAGCACAGCAAGGACTTCTGTCCCAGAGATGCATGTATGTGTTCTACTTCATATTAGTAGACATTATTTAGTTGGAGTGGGACTTAGAGAATTTTAAGTGAAAAAGAGCTTGTATCATGAAAGTTCTGGTTAGAGAGAAGAACTCAGATGGCAGTTTCATACCTCTTGTGTTCTCCATGTTATTTGGACGAAGCGATTGAGGGATAATTTGTCAACAAGACAACTATATCATATGCCACAAGCAGTGTCTCCTATTACTATGTTTAAGCAATTAAACTTTAGTGTACTTTTACAGCTTATGTACAACTTTGGCTACTATGGACAAAATTGAAGTACTTGTGCTGATTGGTTTGTTTTTGTTTTTTTTAATGTTGTGATTTGCTTACAAAAGCAAATCCAAAAACCTGTTCTCCAATATCTCAATACAATGGGACTCCAACTTAACTTGAAGTGGTCACATGCTGCTAACTGAAACTCCACTGAAATGAGTGGAAAGTTTCATTGTACGGGGAGGGATAGCTCAGTGGTTTGAGCATTAGCCTGCTAAACCCACGGTTGTGAGTTCAGTCCTTGAGGGGGCCATTTAGGGAACTAGGGTAAAAATCTGTCTGGGGATTGGTCCTGCTTTGAGCAGAGGGTGGACTAGATGACCTGACCCTGATATTCTATGAAAAATCTATGAAATGGAGGGCAGTGTGTGACTTTCTGTTGGAGTGTTTTTGCCTCTTAATAGTGCAGATCTGTGCCTTTTGGTGAGATGTCAAAACCTTTTTATGTATAGCTCTTCTGTGTGAATTTTCAAGGCTTTTTGAGATACGCTAGAATCCTAACGTGCTTGACTCTTCTTAAGTGGCTGCAATCTGATTACAATACGAGTATGGAACAGCCAGGAAACAGGCTACATCCTAACAAATTCAGATGTTAAAACAATTGCATTCTACATAGTGGAGTCTGCTATTTTAGGTGTCTAGTATTCCTTTGATGGGTTTTTATTGTCCCTGTGTGTGTATAAAAAGTCAGCATGTAGTCTTAACTTTTCACTGCATATCATCTGTATGTTAGGCTTTTTAAAGTCCTGCTAACAGAGGCACATTGGGGATGTTGAAACAGGGGTTGATCAAAGTAGGAGAGAGGAAATGGAGAACTATAAAGATGCTGCATGTAGAAAGATGAGGTGGAGATATTTTTAGAAGTTGTTCTTACTTAGAATAGATCCTGGGCTCTTGGAATTAGGAACCCACATGAAAAAATGCAGACACAATAGGCAATGTTTAATGATTCTTCAGAGAAAAAAGCTAAGCCAGGATTTCTCTTCCTCAATATAATAATTTTACTGAAAAGGAACAGCCAAATGATGCTGTTTTAATATTAACTTCTTAAAATAAGGGTGTAAACTATCATTTAAATCAGCTTCTGTACCAAATGACTGGAGGATAGTGAATGTGATGCCAATTTTTAAAAAGGGCTCCATTGGTGACCCTGGCCATTACAGGCCGGTAAGCCTGACTTCAGTACCCGGCAAATTGGTTGAAACTATAGTAAAGAACAAAATTGTCAGACACATAGATGAATATAATTTGTTAGGGAGGCGTCAACATGGTTTTTGTAAAGTGAAATCATGCCTCAGCAATCTGCTAGAATTTGAGGGGGTCAACAAGCAGTGGACAAGGGGGATCCAGTGGATATAGTGTATTTAGATTTTCAGAATGCCTTTGACCAGATCCCTCACCAAAGGCTCTTAAGCAAAGTAAACAATCATGGGATAAGAGAGAAGGTCCTCTCCTGGATTGGTAACTGATTAAAAGAGAGGAAACAAAGGGTAGGTATAAATGGTCAGTTTTCAGAATGGCGAGAGGTAAATAATGGTGTCCTCCGGGGGTCTGTTCTGGGACCAATCCTATTCAACATATTAATAGTGCACATTAGAAAGCATAATCCCAACTATACATATAAAATGATGGGGTCCAAATTAGCTGTTACCACTCAAGAAAGAGACCTTGGAGTCATTGTGGATAGTTCTCTGAAAACATCCACTCAATGTGCAGCGGCAGTCAAAAAAGCAAACAATGTTGGGATTCATTAAGAAAGGGATAGTTAATAAGACAGAAAATATCATCTTATCCCTAAATAAGTCCATGGTACACCCACATCTTGAAAACCGCCTGCAAATGTGGTTACCCCATCTCAAAAAAATATATACTGGAATTGGAAAGGGTTCAGAAAAGGGCAACAAAAACGATTAGGGATATGGAACAGTTTCCATATAAGGAGAGATTAAAAAGACTGGGACTTTTCAGCTGGCAAAAGAGATGATTAAGGGGGGATATGATAGGGGTATATAAAATCATGACTGGTGTGGAGAAAGTAAATAAGGAAGTGTTATTTACTCGTAACACAAGAACTAGGGGGTCACCAAATGGAATTACAAGAACTCCTCACTTAACATTGTAGTTATGTTCCTGAAAAATGCGACTTTAAGTGAAACGATGTTAAGTGAATCCAATTTCCCCATAAGAATTAATGTAAATGGGGGGAGCGGTTAGGTTCCAGGGGAAAATTTTGTTGCCATACAGTACAGTACTGTAGTTGGGAGGTGCCCCCGCCTTACCCCACACTGGTACAGCCCCCTGGCTCTGGAGACAATGAGGCAGGCCTGGGGCTGAAGGTGCTGTAGGCTAGGACACTGGTTCCCAAACTTTAACAACCAGTGAACCCCTTTCACCAAAATGTCAAGTTTTGTGAACCCCCTCCTAAAAATGAATATTTCCAGGGATTTTCTCTTTTACCTGAGTATAAATTATAAAAGCAGTGATCTTGGAAATATAACATTTGTTTTTGACATGCTTATTAATAATTAATTATTATTTATCATTACACTATTTTTATTACATGATGAAAACGGCAACACTCTACCACGATCTCACTTTCGTAGCTTATAACAAGCTTATTCAAAGTGATACAAGACAAGGCTCCTATGTTTCATCAAGAAGTATCAGATGTGAAACAGCGTAAAGGTATCTAAGAAGCCAACTCAAAAGAGTTCCTCCTACACAAGCGTTCAGGTCTTGAGTAGTTCAGGCAAACAACGCACATTACAACAAAGCTTAAACTTGTTCTTCATAATAATTTTAAAAACAATACTAGCTGCCTATTTAATTTAAAAAACAGCAAAAAATATCCACCTCCCTTTCTATTCGTTATAAGGAGTCTTGAAGTTTAAATCTCCTCAGGGTGATAGATGTGCTTGCTTTGATCTGCTTAGCTCTTGGAAGTCCAGGGGCTGCAGGTCCCATGCTGCCCGGGATCCCTAAGGACAGCTCTGTCCGCCATTAGGGAATTTTTTCCCGAGAACCCCCGTAACATTTTGCGAACTCCCAGGGGTTCATGAACCCTAGTTTGGGAACCACTGGACTAGGAGAAGCACGTTACACAGCAGCAGCTTCCCCTACTCTGCAAGCACCAGGGGTTTGGGGCTCAACCCTTGGTCCACCCACACTACCTCTTCCCCAAGCCCCCACCCTTAACTCGCCTTTTCTCCCCCCATCCTCCACCTTTACTCTGCACGCTGCATTCTCGCTCCTCCCCGCTGCCTCCTGCACGCGGCAGTCAGCTGGCTTGCAACATTCAGGGGGCAGGAGGGAGGGGGGAGGAGCGAGGACTCGGTGTGCAGGCTCCCCCTCCCTCCCCTGCCTCCTGCTCGCAGCAATCAGCTGGTTTGTGGCGTTGGGGAGGAAGGGGGAGCCTGCGCGCCGAGTCCTTGCTCCTCCCCCCTCCCTTCTGAATGCCACAAGCCAGCTGATTGCCGTGGGCAGGAGGAGGAGGGGGAAGGCGCTAATCCGTGGGGTCTGCCAGCGGGCGGGAGGCGCTGGGGGGGGGGGGGTAGGAGAGCTATGGGGGGGGCTGCCAGCTGTGGACAAAGCAGGCAGCCAAACGACGTTATAGAGAAGCATTGCGCAACTTTAAATGGAGCATGTTTTGTAACTGAGCAGGGAGGTAAGATCGAAACAACATTAAGCGAGAGGACATTAAGTGGGGAGTTTCTGTATTAGGCAACAGGTTTAAAACAAAAGGAAGTATTTTTTCACACAATGCACAATCAAGCTGTGGAACATCTTGCCAGAGGATGCTGTGAAGGCCAAGACTATAACAGGGTTCAAAAAATAACTACATAAATTCATGGAGGATAGGTCCATCAATGGCTATTAGCCAGGATGGGCAGGAATGGTGTCCCTAGCATCTATTTGCCAGAAGCTGGGAATGGGCGACAGGGGATGGATAACTTGACGATTACCTGTTCTGTTTATTCCCTCTGAGGCACCTGGCATTGACCACTGTTGGAGGACCGAATACTGGGCTAGATGATCCTTGGTCTGACCCAGTATGGCCGTTCTTATGTTGTTAATACATTTTCACTAGTCAGATGTCCCTAAGGTCAGAGAGCTCAGCATGGTCTTGTCAATTTTTATGGCAGATTCTTCCCTCAGATTCACTGTTCATGCTCCCACTGAGGCTTCAGCCATTTTTCCCTGACTGTAACGAGGAGTGGGGCCTGTCATTATGTGCTGTCATTGACATCTGACGAGCAACTTTTCCTTTCTTAGCCTGGAAATAAGATAAAGCATGACACCCACATTTCAGTGAGGGTTAATCACAGATTTGAATCACCTCTGACCTGTTTTATTTAAATTGAAAAATCATCTATTTTTCTCCATTGAGTAGTTTTGATGAGAGTTAAATGGGCACAGGGAACACAACCTACTAGCACCTTGGCTATTAATATAACTTGTGGGGCTGTCACGATATTAAAAAATTATTCTTGATTAATCGCACTGTTAAAAAATAATAGAAAACTATTTATTTAAATATTTTTGGATGTTTTCTACATTTTTCAAATATTGATTCCAGTTATAACACAGCATACAAAGTGTACAGTGCTCACGTAATATTTATTTTTATTACAAATATTTGCACTGTAAAAAAACAAAAGAAACAGTATTTTTCAATTCACCTAATACAAATAGTGTAGTGCAATCTCTTTAATCATGAAAGTGTAACTTCCAAATGTAGAATTATGTACACAAAAACCTGCATTTAAAAATAAAACAATGTAAATCTTTAGAGCCTACAAGTCCACTCAGTCCCACTTCAGCCAATCGCTCAGACAAACAAGTTTTTTTACATTTGCAGAAGATAATGCTGCCCGCTTGTTTACAATGTCACCTGAAAGTGAAAACAGGCGTTCCCATGGCATTGTTGTAGCCAGCGTCGCAAGATATTTACATGTCAGATGCGCTATATCAGATGTCCCTTCATGCTTCAACCACTATTGCACATGAACTGTGACCATATATAGTTGCACCAAATCTTGTACAAAGGAGGTCAAGTAAGGTGTCTATTGAAAGGTTGTAATTTGCTACTTATGATTATTCTGTCTGTATGTGTGTATCATTTTTGTATTTGAAGTTATGAATATTGGCTATGTACTTGTATCTCAATGTCTTTGATACGAAGTAGCCTCAGTGAAGCATTTGGTCAGCTTCTTGAGAAAGGACTTTTCTGAGTAATTGCCCAATCAAGGAATACTTAACTGACAATGGACTTTGGGAGACGCCAATCCACATCTGAGCTTTCCTGGGAACGTTCAAACTAACATGTAAACATTGGCGTCGGCCTGCAAAAAGCTGATTCATTCATGGACATGTGACTTGCCTAGGTGGCTACAAACTCCATCTTGTTGCTGTGACTTTGCACAGAAGAACAGAGGGGTTTCTGCCCACAAGAGAGAGAATATAAAAGGCCTGGAAGCCTCTCCATTTTGTCTTCAGGTGGCTCAAGAGATGGCCTCTCCACCCCAAAGAGATGCCTAGAAGAAACTGGAACAAAGGACAGTAACTATGGGGGTGTGAGTGATTGCTGGACCTGGACTAGGAAGGAGTCCAGTCTGTGAAAGAAGCTTATCGGAACATCTCTGGGGGCGAGATTTCATCTGCAATCAGTTTCTTAATGTATTAGGCTTAAACTTGCGTGTTTTGTTTTATTTTCCTTGGTAACTTACTTTGTTCGGTCTGTTATTACTTGGAACCACTTAAATCCTACTTTTTATACTTAATAAAATCACTTTTTGCTTATTAATTAACCCAGAGGAAGTAATTAATACCTGGGGGAGCAAACAGCTGTGCATATCTCTCTGTCAGTGTTATAGACAGCGGACAATTTGAGTTTACCCTGTATAAACTTTATACAGAGTAAAACGGATTCATTTGGGGTTTGGATCCCATTGGGTCTGGGTGTCTGGGTGCTAGAGACAGTTGCACTTACTAAGCTGTTTTCAGTTAAGTCTACAGCTTTGGGGGCATGGGGCAGACCCAGCAGATTAGTGTATCTGGCTCAACAAGGCTGGGTTCTGAAGTCCCAAGCTGGCAGGGAAGACGGCTCAGAGGTAGTCTCAGAACATCAAGTGACAGTTCCAAGGGGGTCTCTGTGACCCAACTCATCTTATGTAAGTTACACTTTCACAATAAAGAGATTGCATTACAATACTTGTATGAGGTGAATTGAAAAATACTATTTCTTTTGTTCATAATTTTTACAGTGCAAATATTTGTCATCAAAAATAATATAAATTGAGCATTGTACACTGTATTCTGTGTTTTAATAGAAATCAATATTTTGAAAATGTAGAAAAACAAAAATATTTAATAAATTTCAAATGGTATTCTATTCTTTAACAGTGCGATTAATCGCGTTTAATTTTTTTGAGTAAGTCGCATGAGTTCACTGTGATTAATCGACAGCTAATAACATGATGTAGAAGTTCAGGCTTGCAGAATTGGGTACTCCAGATAATTGAATCCTATCTACAGGTACCCAGTTTAGTTTTTTGGGTACTATAAGAAGAGCAGTACTTGATTTGTTTTATATTACAGAAATGCGTTGAGAGACAAGGTCTGAGAAACAAAAGAAACTTTCAGTGTTTGTAATGGTGTCAATCAGAAGATGCTTGGGAAAGCAAACTGTTTTTGTTCCATTCCTTTACATAAGCTCTTTAGACTGTATCTACAATGTAAACAGTCTTGTGTACAATAGATGAGACACAGTAACCTTAGCATAGTCAAGAATGGTTAGGCATCTTGTCACTTTAGTAATGTATACAAAAATAGTGGTGTAAAACTTATGAATTTTGATTGTGTAGTGTTGTAACACTGCTACTAGATGTGTACAGTACTATGAGGTCATTCAAAGAGGGTAAGGTGCATCTGAGAAATTTGCTTAACTTGAACACTATCCCTTCAGCAATAGAAAAATGTTATACTTGGCATTTTTCTAATATTTCTCATCCACATTTCTGAGTGTTTTATAACAGTGGTAAGTATCCTCATTTTTTACAGGTGTGGAAAGAGACACATATCGCTGTAGTGAATAGCCCAAGTCTATGCAGCAAGTCAGTGGGAGTGATGAGAATAGCATTTAGGTACCAAAGAACAATTAGGGTTAGCCCTTTATTTCCCATTTCATTTTGAATAAAATCATGATGAAGAAAGGGCTGGGCATGGTATATTTTTAGTCTAGCATCGCAGACATAATTATTGTCCTGAGCTTCTCCTGCTTGGGTTCTTGTGCTGTATTGCACTCTTCTCCCCATCACTGCTATCAGAGAGCTCTTTTACTAGCAGGTAATGAACCCGAAGTTCTCCCTGTTATGAGAAATATCTTCCTGCTGGGACATGAGACATCTTTTTTTTATTTGCGTGGAACATGCAGACTAGTTGTGACCATTTTTATTAAACCAGGTGATGGAGTTATTTGTACTTTTACTCAGTTCAATCAACAGCAGGTTTCTGTAAAGCAATTGTTTAATTCTGCTGCAGTCTGGATAATGCTTGTCCAATTTGTCTATACAGGGAATCCTCGGACTTACGACGCCTGACTTGCATCAGACGCCACTTACGACACTTTTCAGTTGACTGCCCGTTTTGCCCCTATGATGCTTGTTTCGCCCTTAGGAGGAAAGCCGGCAGGGAAAACAGCACACATCACATGCGGAGTCTCAGCCAATCACTGATTTCACTGTTAAAGTTTTCTGATTGGCTGAGCCCAGGGCCGGGAGCCAATCAAAAACAAGTGGCAAGGCTACCCGGCAACAAGCTATCCTGGCCATGGAAGCCAATCAGACAAGCAACTGCAAGGGACCCACTTCCAGCTCCATTCATTATAATGCAACCACAAAATTATTTACAAGCAACTCTGTAAAAAGCAAGCCCAATTCTGCGTAGTATGTTGCCGGCATTCTGAGCAGCTGCCTGCCTTGCTGCCTTTCTGCCCAGTCTGACTTAAGATGCCCAGTTGCTGTTCTTTGTGATTCTAATTTTTTTTTTTAATGGCAGAAAAGCGTAAATCCGGTGCAGGTGATGTTTCTTCTAAGAAATACAGAACAATTACTATGGAAACAAAAATGGACGTCATTAAGAGATCCGGAAAAGGGGAGACAGCAACTGAAATCAGCAGAGCTTTGGACATCCCCCGAACGACTATCGTGATCATCCTGAAAGACAAGGTTAGAATTCAGGAACATGTCAAGGGCTCAGCTCCTATGCAGTCAACTGTGATAACTAAGCAGTGTGTTGGACTCATTGCGTCGGTTGAGAAACAGTTAATTGTTTGGCGGAGGATCAAAATGAATGCCGAGCTCTTGTGAGCTTAGGCATAATTCAGGAAAAGGCTAGGAGTCTTTATGAAGAGCTAAAGAGTTATACTCATGAGCCCTTTAATGCAAGCAGGGGCTGGTTTATGCGTTTTAAAGCCAGGGCCAATTTGCCCAACATCAGGATCTTGACAACAAAAGTGTTAGCTGAGACATTTCAACATTTGGAAGCTGCCATGTCCCTGTTGGAGGAACATGACCCCAGCATTGAACGCAGTGCATCTGTGAATAGGGGCATATCCAACATGTACAGCTGCTACAGAGAAATTTACAAGGAGAAGAGGAGAACATTTGTTCAAACTTCCTTGGACACGTTCTTTAAGACTCCAGAGAAGCCCCCAGCCAAGAGCCCTTCAAAACATTCTAGAAAGTCAAAGCATATATGATTTTATATGTTTATTTGAATGCTGTTTACCAAATAAATACATTGATGTTGCTACATTAGTCATCTATAATTCATTTAGTACCAAAATCTGGGTTATTATGGTGAAAATAGTGTATCAAGCCTTGGTTCAGGAACCAATCCATCCTTTTATACCATTGATTCCTATGGGAAAAGCGGTTTCGACTTACGACAATTCGTTCCTCAGAATTGAGTTGTAAGTCAGAGGACTCCCTGTATACGTTTTGCTTTGTACAACAAAGTACTTTAATGTAAAACGAAGAAGAATAAGGAAAAGCAGGTGACTAACCTTGCTTCTTTGATATTTGCTGTGAGAAAGGGCCCTTCTTTCTTATGTACTTTTCCCTAAAGAATTCCTTCCAGTGCTGCCCCCTGTCCAGTTCAATCAGTGGGAGCACTAGAGCAAATAAATAAAGTTCCAGCCTTTCATTCACTGTATCATCCAGACATGTTCTGAACAGGATTAGACAACATGGCCGAAGCACCAGTGACTACTGCATACCTCTTCTGTACTAGCAATTCCATCCGTGTAGCCTAACTGGTGGTAGCGATGGTGTAAAATGAAAAAAGTTAAATGAAACCAGCACAAGCGCAATCAATTTTTTTTTTATTCCTCAAGCGGGTTTTCAAGGGCAGTTGGTTTTTCTCAATTTTCCATTGATGGCACATAAGGGATGTGTTTACAGTGAGCAGGTTTAAGAACTGAATAACAGTTGAAGGAGGCATGTGTGGATGAGGAGGTGATGAAATCCTGGACGCACTGAAGTCAATATTAGTTTTGCTGCTGACTTCAAGGGAGTCAAGATTTCATCCAAAGTCTCAAGAAGGCTGTCAGTATCACTTGTGAGGAGAGAGCCTTCCGCCCAAGTCAGATGTTATAACTGAGTGAAATATTCTTTTTGACAATTATTTACCATGCAGCAGTGTCATTTGCATGATTGTAGCTAAGTTTATGAAAGCGCTTACACTGGCTTGTGACTGTTGCATTAAGCCAAATTTTGAGAGGTAAATTTATATTTTTCCATGGGTAATCCATTCTTCAGCACCGCCCAAGACCTAGGCCTTTGTGAATAATACAATTTCTTTTTAAACAGTTCTGTTCTGAAACCTGATTTTGTGCTAATTCCCCCCTTCCCCCTTAGTCAATCACAAATCTGCTCCCTGTATGTATTCAGAGTCAGATCTGCTTTCTATAGCTACAATGTTTTTACTGTTTTTTTTATTTGCATTGGTGCTACCAGTCCAGTACAACTTTGAGAGAGAGAGAGCTCTGTTGTGTTCTGGCTTGGGCATGAGTTCCCGTTCCAGGAGCAAATTCCGTGGAATTCGAAGATAGCTGCATTGCAGGTGTAATTTTAATTACGGAATCTGGTGTTTAATCACAAGCAAGAAATAACATAGCTTGTGGGGGGTTTTTTAGTAGCTTTTTGCAGGCCTGAAATTTACTAAAGCATTCTTCTTACTTGCACACTAACAAATTTGATCTGGAAGTTGACTCAAATATGGAATCTCGTGATGCCATTTTTACACAGTTAATATTCAGAGTGGAATCACACTTGAAAGATATGAGACATAAAAAAACCTAGGGAGAATGTTTTGGATATGTACTTAGGCAGTTGTTCTCTTTAACAGGAATGCTATTCAGTAATGATTTTAACTGTTTATGGCACAATAGCCTGTGGATTACTTGGTGTGTGTGTGTGACAAATGCAGGAGTGCTCTTCAGTAATTACTGTTCCTATATCTTGTCACCTGTGTAGTATTAGCGACAAGGTGGGTGAGGTAATAATCTTTTATTGTATCAACTTCTGCTGGTGAGAAACAAGCTTTCAATTACCTCACCCACTTTGTCTATCTAATATCCTGGGACGGATATGACTACAACTGCACTGCATACACCCTGTGTAGTATATCTGAACCATACATTGGGGCGAATATCTCACCTAGGGAAAGGAGACCCTTTTGAATAGTCACCTAACAGCTTACACTTAAGGGTCCTAAAGGACAGAGCTAGAGTGAATAGCCTCAATGGCTTTAGCTTCCTCTTTTGGGAAGCACCCAAACCAGTTTGAATGAGAGAAATAGACAGAGACTCAGGAGGACATGGGTTTGCTAAGGATCTATAAATTCTATTCTGTTCCTGTAACTTAGGTGGAAAGTCTATCTACCTTGGCTGATAGTGAAACATAAGATTAAATATGCCTAAAGGGAGTTTGATTTAAATTTGTGGAGTTTTTTTCCTCTAATGCTTTGTTAAATAAAATACTTTATCTTAAGAAGGCTGTGAGTCAGGATCACTGATCACAGGTTGCTGAAGGGAGGAAATATAGGTGCCTGAAACACAGTCAGGTGTGCAGGATGGTAAATGGTCTGAGTGGAGGAATAATGAGATTCCACCCTGACAGGTGAGAGGTCAATACAAGAGGCCAAACACCTGAAGTGGCTGCACTCAGGGAGAGGGTGTTATGTATACATCACAAATCAAAATGTAATTGTACTCCAGGTAAGCATAGCTGCATTAATTTTAACTAGCTGTGATCCTTCTTGGGGGTACCCTGGGCTGTGAGGTACACTAAGGGCAGGTGATAGTGAGGTGAGTCTGTGCCTACCAGGGGTCATCTCCCCGACGCCATCAGCTATGGGCAACTCGAGCCCACCTCTCTAGGCCTCACAGGCCCCACTATTTATCTACAGGTTAGCAATAGGTACACACCAACCTCCAACCATCAGCCTGGAGTGTCTAGCCCCTATTCCACAGGAAACTTGGTTTATTCAGTTTCACTGCTTCCAAATTACCAGTCCGCCTCAGATCAGCACTCTGCTTAATACACAGCACTTAGATATGTTTATAGTGAAATTAAGTATGTTTAGTAGGGCTGTCAAGCAATTAAAAAAATTAATCGCGATTGATCGCATGATTAAAAAAATTATCATGTGATTAATTGCGCTGTTAAACAATAATAGAATACCATTTATTTAAATATTTTTGGATGTTTTCTACATTTTCAAATATATTGATTTTAGTTACAAACACAGAACACAAAATGTATAGTGCTGACTTTATATTTTTGATTACAAATATTTGCACTGTAAAAAACAAAAGAAATAGTATTTTTCAGTTCACCTAATACAAGTACTGTAGTGCAATTTCTTTATCATGAAAGCTGAACTTACAAATGTAGAATTATGTACAAAAAAAACTGCATTCAAAAATAAAACAATGTAAAATTTTAGAGCCTACAAGTCCACTCAGTCTTACTTTAGCTAATTGCTCAGACAAACAAGTTTGTTTACATTTGCAGGAGATAATGCTGCCCACGTCTTGTTTACAATGTCAACTAAAAGTGAGGTGCTGATGACTGGTTCTGCTCGATAACCATCCAAAGCAGTGTGGATCGACGCATGTTCGTTTCCATTATCTGAGTCAGATGCCACCAGCAGAAGGTTGATTTTCATTTTTGATGGTTCGGTTTCTGTAGTTTCTGCATCGGAATGTTGCTCTTTTAAGAATTCTGAAAGCATGTTCCACACCTTGTCCCGCTCAGATTTTGGATGGCACTTCAGATTCTTAAACCTTGGGTCGAGTGCTGTAGCTATGTTTAGAAATCTCACATTGATACCTTCTTTGCATTTTGTCAAATCTGCTGTGAAAGTGTTCTTAAAATGAACATGTGCTGGATCATCATCCGAGACTGCTATAACATGAAATATATGGCAGAATGCAGGTAAAACAGAACAGGAGACATACAATTCTTCCCCAAGGAGTTCAGTCACAAATTTAATTAATGCATTATTTTTTTAATGAGCATCATTAGCATGGAAGCATGTCCTCTGGAATGGTGTCTGAAGCATGATGGGACATCTGAATCTTTAGCGCATCTGGCATGTAAATATCTTGCGACGCTGGC
Organism: Trachemys scripta elegans; assembly: GCF_013100865.1. Lineage (NCBI taxonomy): Eukaryota > Metazoa > Chordata > Testudines > Emydidae > Trachemys > Trachemys scripta. The sequence goes on from NC_048299.1 coordinate 31,103,673, forward strand.
TACAACAGTGCCATGAGAACACCTGTTCAAACAAGAAGCGGGCAGCATTATCTCCTGCAAATGTAAACAAACTTGTTTGTCTTAGTGATTGGCTGAACAAGAATAGGACTGAGTGGACTTATAGCCTCTAAAGTTTTACATTGTTTTGTTTTTGAGTGCAGTTTAGTAACAAAAAAAAAATCCACATTTGTACATTACACTTTCACCATAAAGAGATTGCACTACAGTACGTGTATGAGGTGAATTGAAAAATTCTATTTCTTTTGTTTACAAATATTTGCACTGTAAAAATTACAATAAAAAAATAATATAACGTGAGCAGTGTACACTTTGTATTCTGTGTTGTAATAGAAATCAATATATTTGAAAATGTAGAAAAACATCCAAAAATATTTAATTTTCAATTGGTATTCTATTGTTTAACAATGTAATTAATCGTGATTAATTTTTTTTGATTAATCACATGAGTTAACTGCGATTAATCGACAATCCTAATGCTTTGTTAACAAAACATAGAGATTCAAGTAATAGTCCAAAGTATTGTAAATAAAAGATTAGTTATAAAATCATAACACATTCTAGAGCTTAGGTTTAATTAACTAGATGCTTTCATGTCTTGTATTGCTCTCCCAAAATCATTGCAATGCTCCACAGCCAGGTTGCCTGTGACCCTCCTTTCATGAGACAAGCCCACTGTCAGCTTGCCTCCTTGGTGAAAGACCCAGTATGGATCTTTGCTCCCCAAGATACACCAGAACAATCCTTCGTCTTTATTCATAAACAGGATCCCACTCTCCTGCTGTTTGTTTCAGCTTGTAGATTTTCTTTCTTGTAGATTTTTGCAGTCTCTTACTTTGCCTGTGGCTCATTATGCAAATAGACATACACTGTGAGGCATACAATATACAAATGACTGGACAGGGACACAGGTGTCTGTTACCTCCTGCCTGAAAGGTACATTTGTGAGGTGTGTCACCTTCTGGTGACCTGCCTTAACTCTAAGACCTCAAGAAGATACTTTTTAGTATAGATACTGTAACACGGTATACTGACTCATGAGCTAACTCAACCCTGTCACTCTGAATACCTACCAGTATATAGTAATTGGGACCTAACTGGAAGACAGGTAGTTGACAGAGGGTGTCAATTAACTGAGCAGAGCTTTACTTGAAGGGCTAATTGAAGGAGAAGCAACCCCAACAGGTGGGATGATATGAATGATAGGAAGTAAGCCTAAGCCCTAGAGAGGGGAAATCCAAAGGAAGGCAGAGGGCTAACTGCTGTTCTGTTCCCTTTCCTAGAAGCAAGTGGGGAAGCTGGCTATGGAATGTGAATCACACTACAAGCTGTGGCCTGCTGAAAGAATATAATAAAGCACAGTGGTGCTGAAGGAGACATGGAGTGGTCGTGGCCTGTGGTTAGGGTCTGAAAGGACTCTCCAGGAGACACCCCCATGACAGATGCATAACTCCTTAAATATTATCTGTGCATACATTTTGCCCTGATTATAATGACCAGTGGGCTACTGGCTCTCGATAGACCCCTCAGATGCCACACTTTGGTGAACTATTTTGCATATAAATAATGAGGAGTCCGGTGGCACCTTAAAGACTAACAGATTTATTTGGGCATAAGCTTTCTTGGGTAAAAAACCCACTTCTTCAGATGCCTAGAGTGAAAATTACAGATATCTGTAATTTTCACTCCATGCATCTGAAGAAGTGGGTTTTTTTACCCACGAAAGCTTATGCCTAAATAAATCTGTTAGTCTTTAAGGTGCCACCGGACTTCTCGTTGTTTTTGTGGATACAGACTAACATGGCTACCCCTCTGATATTTTGCATATATCCAACCCAGGGGATCCCTGTAAAACGCTACATACCCCCTGTGCCCTCTGCCAGTTGGCAGCAAGGGATCTGTGGGTCACGATAGCTAGCACCGGTAACAATAATGGTGAAGTTATGGCAGCATGGACTTCAGTGCGGGCTAGCCACCCAATTTCTCTGCTGTACAAGCCCCCCAGGGATACTGTCTATGTACTCAGATTGCTAGCAGGGTCTGTACCATTACATCTTCATTGCTATTGTTACCCATGCTGGCTAGATTAAAGCTAGAGCAGACATGCCTACCCACACTACAATTACTTAATTTTGCAGGGCAGATGTACCCTCAGGGCACGTCTTCACTACCCGCCGGACCGGCGGGTAGCAATCTATTGGGGATCGACTTATCGCGTCTAGTGAAGACACGATAAAATCGATCCCCGATGGCTCTGCCGTCGACTCCAGAAATCCACCACGGCAAGAGGTGGAAGCGGAATCAGCTGTAGCGGTCGACTCGCTGCCGTCCTCACAGCCAGGTAAGTCGACTTAAAATATGCAACTTCAGCTACGCTATTCACGTAGCTGAAGTTGCGTAGCTTAGATCTAGCCCGCCCCCCCATAGTGTAGACCTAGCCTAAGAGACCAAAAAGGGGAAATGGGTGCAGCTAGCTTCATAACTGTGACCGTGTACTTCAAAATATTTGTTTTACCAGGCTATAATCCAACCTCCTACAGCTTATGGTAAGGAAGAGACTTCCCCGATGGTAGTTTGTTATAGAAGAGTCTGTTATGGAATTTTCCCCCACCTTTTCCTGGAGCATTTGGTACTAGCCACTGTTAGAGAGGATAGTGGACTAAAAGGACTATTGTCTGATGTAACATGACAGTTCTTGTGCTCCTATTTAAAACTAAGGCGTGATTTAAAAATTGCTATACTGCCTGTTGAAATCTGTTCCTTTGGTTCAGGAGGGGAGGAGATGAGGGGTATAATAAGGGCTGAACCTTATTTAGTAAGTGTTTTTAGACCCATTTGTTAACCAAGAAAAGTCTTTAAGGATTGTAGGTTATTTGGTAGCCCACCGCTTCAGTTAAAAGACAAGCCTAATAAGAGTCCCTTGGTCACAGCACAGGCTTCTAAGATTGTACTCCCCCCTGCCCCCCCGCCCCCACAAGCTTTCTAAAGTGCAAAACGTTTCCTCACTAAAAGATTACACTACAAATCACTACTGCATGAGGACTATGGTTCATGTCTTCTGAGGCTATGGAAATAAATATTTTATTTCAGCAATGCACAAGCTAGAGAGATGAGACATCAAAGAGGCGGAAGGGATGCTGGGTTCTGTTGTAGCCTGTGAATTCAACTACATGGAATTATTTCCTAGTAATTGTCTCATTCTGGTGCAAGTGCAGGTTTTTCTAGAAAGCTGTTGAAAATATCTTTCCTAATGGGATAGAATTGTTCTGTGTTGCCTAAATTGTTGGAATGACACCAATATTAGCTGTAGAAGAATAGGGGCAGTTTGGGGGCAAATGCTCAAGGGGAGTGAGGGGTACGGAGTAGGTAGCAGCATGGAGGAAAGCAATCTCTTCAGAGCCAGGGCACGCTGGCTGGTACTCTGGAGGAATTAGTCTATGATATGTATAATCCTTACATTTACCCCCTCACTCTCCCTGTACAGCAGAGGGACTGGGAAGCTGATTATAATAGTCCAAATCTGATTTATGTGCTGCCCCCTTGCTCAGGGCTTGTTGCAAAGCCACAAATTCACCCATGATAAATAAATAAATGATGGACAATGGAATTTCCTGTCTTCCTTAAATATATCAAAATTTACAGAAGACGTTGTCTTAAATTTGAATTCACCTTTAATGAGTCATATCATCTTTATTTTTTAAGTGAGAAAAAATGTTCCGGGCCCAGGTCTTTTCCCCTTATGCCTTAGTTCTGCTTTTCCCCTCTCTCCTTCTTGTGAAATGTGGAATGTCTCTCCTTTTTGACTTGCACGTAATAGATTGTAGTGTCACCAACTCAGATAAACATTTTTTGCAGTGGTCCCTGACAGTGTAACTAAAATCATGGCAATACACAGGAATGGAACCAGTCTGAACTATAATTGCACAGTAGTCTGCAGTGGCTCCAGTCCCCTGGCATCAAGCTGAGGTGGACTAAACCTCAATCTTTTTCAGCAAGTACAAAGCTATAGAGAGAACTTGAAGTGGGATTCAGTATAAGGAGTGAAGTCTGGCTCTTCCTTGAAAATACTTTCAACTCTCTTGTGGCTGGACCTGGGCATGATGTTGCTCACCCAGACAGCTGCTGTCCTGTATAGGTGCTTGCATTACCAGTCAAGGCAGCTACTACAAGAGAACCCCCCTGCTGTTTTTCCACTAGCTTCAGTAGAAGTAGTGTATGGGGGAGGACTGACCATGTAGGCCACATGCCCCTGCTCCTTGTAGCAAGAAGAGAGGCTATATAGGGAAGTAAAGCAGACCAGCAAATATGAATGATAGATACAGATCATCCACTTACAAAAAAAAATGTAGGAAAGTAGCTTTCTCTCCCCAGTACTTGGCTAAGATTAAAGAGAAGAAATGTATTATGTGTTTATCAATATAAAAGTGTGTATGAGTTTGTTGGGGCAAGGAGTGTCACTTCTCTTGTACTGTGCCTAACACAATTGGGGCAACAGCCATTGAGTGTGGCCTCTATGTGACACTGTAATCAAATTTTCAAATACCATCACTGTATTCAGGAACATTCATATTTATTCCAGAAATTGACATCTTGTATAGGAAAATAACATAACGCAAATAAAAAAAATCCCAGTCATGCCACTGGAGCACATAAATAGACTGAAGTCTTACTGAAAAATAGATCAGCTACTCATCCTTTTAGTCTTGTTGTATATTGCCTATGCAGCACAGTGTCCCTAAAGCATACTAAAAGATGCTCAGAGTATGTTCGCAATAAACCTGCTTCTAAAAGTTACATTAGAGCATTGTATAAATTCAGTATTTTTCTTTGGAATCCCATTCTATTTCACAAGCTCAGATATTCCCAAATGAAGTGCACAAGCCATAAAACATTCCACATGCCCTCATCTGCAAAGAGGAAGGGCAGCAATTAAAAGTTTGCATGCTGTGAAATCTCTGGGCACCAATAGTTTCTGCATAGAATTTTATAACATTTTAAAGAATAATTGGTTTTCCCTGTTTGGGGTGATGAATGCAAGCATACTTGTCTTTTTGAAAGAGGGCTACATCTCAGTCATTCTCAAACACGCTAAAGCCTGCTGCTTTTCGTATGGACTTCTGTCTCCTGAACTGAGATCAAGATCCTGGCAACAAATTGCATCTCACAGGCTCGTGAAAGTTCTGCCCACCTTTATAGGCATGCCTCAATGAGACTTTGTAAAGGAGAGACAGGCTTCTGATAATGTAATGTCAAGCTGTGTCTGAGGCTGTGGGTTGGCTCCTGGGCTCAGTTAAACAGGAGTAAAAATACTTAATTACATGCTTTGCCCTGATTCAAATAGGGCTGCATGCGAAAGCATCTAGTAGGATTATAGAATGCCCTCCCCTCAACCTTTACATTGTTGGGTAGGAGAGACTGTACTCATCCTCCAAAAGGTGTGTGTCAAAGGAAATGGGATCAAACCGCCTGAGAAGTGCCTGTTCCAGACAGGAAGAAAGCAAAGCTGCTCCATGTGAGTTCTGCTTTTTGTCTTTACCGGGCCAATTCCATCATACAAATTCTGAAATAAAGTAGCCACTAAAGGGAGAGGAGAGATAAATAAATATGCTGTTTGCTGTTGATTACAATGCAGTTATTCGCCGATCATTGTACATGAGCACTGTTGTGTGGAATTATTTCAGGGCACAAGGTAAAACGTAAATCTGAAACCTGAATTCTATGCCCAGAAATTTTTAATTTAAAGCCATTTTTATTTTAGACCAGTGTGAAAAGAAAGTGCATTTAATGGTGCTTTTATAGCCAGGAGACTCAGCTATATACATTTGTCAACAAAAACTAGTTTTCACTAGATTAGTACAACAGCAATTTACTACACTAGTAAATATGGAATGAAGTTTGAATTTAATGTGGCCTTTTTAATCTATTTATTGCAGCATGTATGACTTATAGTTTCAGATGTTAGCGAAGTCACTAATGTCCAGACCCAATGAGGTGTGATAAGGATGGAATTAAGGCATTAACTTGCTTCTGTGGATTTAAATTAGATCCTTCATTGTTACTTTGATATGTAGATTTGTTTTAAATAATCTTTGTAGCTGGCTGTTTGGCAGTGATGTGTTGCCAAACATTTTAACAATGGGGTCCCTCAAATTTTCAGCCTAGGTTAGCAATATAGGGCACATTTTCTGGGTAAAACACTTTCTTACACTTCCCAAAAACTTCATTCGCTCTGTGATGGCTTGGACTCCCCCTTCTGGGATGCCACCTGATATACTGGGATTTCACTGAGCCACCCCTGCTCCATCAGCCTGGGTTCCCTCTGCCTGCTTTGCTGAATTAGGCTTTCCGGCCTCTTGCAGCACACACACACACAGGGCCACACCCTGCTCCAGACACAGACTTGAGTCAGCTTTGTGTGAGAGGACTCCCCCAGCATTCACGTGCACACCCCTTTTTGGGAGATAAACCCAAAATAATACGGTCTTGCACTGTATAGAAAAATCTGCACAGCACAAGCTCATAAAAATCCACCCTCTTCCTCAATGTGAAGAGAAATGTGCACACTTCTTGCCCCCCCAGTTAGAAATTGCATAAACTGGAATGCATTCTTTTTATAAACAAGAAATAAGTGTATTAACAACCAAAAGTGGATTTTAAGTGAATATAGGAGATAACAGACAGAACAAAACAGATTACTAAGCAAATTACAGTGGATGAGAAGCTGGATATGAGTCAGCAGTGTGCCCTTGTTGCCAAGAAGGCCAGCGGCATATTGGGCTGTATTAGTAGGAGCATTGCCAGCAGATCGAGGGAAGTGATTATTCCTCTCTATTCGGCACTGGTGAGGCCACACCTGGAGTACTGTGTCCAGTTTTGGGTCCCGTCCCCCCCTACAGAAGGGATGTGGACAAATTGGAGAGAGTCCAGTGGAGGGGAACAAAAATGATTAGGGGGCTGGGGCACATGACTTATGAGGAGAGGCTAAGGGAACTGGGGTTATTTAGTCTGCAGAAGAGAAGAGTGAGGGGGGATTTGATGGTAGCCTTCAACTACCTGAAGGGGGGTTTCAAAGAGGATGGAGCTAGACTGTTCTCAGTGGTGGCAGATGACAGAACAAGAAGAAATGGTCTCAAGTTGCAGAGGAGGAGGTCTAGGTTGTATATTAGGAAACACTATTTCACTAGGAGGGTGGTGAAGCACTGGAATGGGTTACCTACAGAGCTGGTGGAATCTCCATCCTTAGAGGTTTTTAAGGCCCAGCTTGACAAACCCCTGGCTAGGATGATTTAGTTGGGGTTGGTCCTGCTTTGAGCAGGGGATTGGACTAGATGATCTCCTGAGGTCTCTTCCAACCCTAATATTCTATGATTCTAAATGAAACCAAGCACACAAACTAAGCTAGTTTCACTAAAGAAATTGGTTACAAATAGTACTGTATTTCTCACCCTAGATATTGCAGGCAGATTACAGAAAGTCTTGAAAGGCAGCTGCACAGGTCTCCCTCTTGAGACCTCTGGTATTATAGTACTCCCAAGCTAGACGCCTTTCCAGCTTGGGCTCAACCCTTCTCCCCACAGGTCTTTTTTCAGTGTCTCTTAGGGTGGGGAGGCAGAGGAGAACCATGATGATGTCACTCCCCTGCCTTATATAGCGCTTGTGTAAGGCGGGAACCCTTTGTCTTCTAGTGAAAACCACTGGCATTCCAAAAAGGGAAAAGGGGTATCCAGTACTAGGTGACTCAGACCCATGTCTCTGCATGGCTGTGGCAGCCATTGCTCGTAGGCTGTCTCCAGGGGCTACAGGAAGATTAAGCTTTTTCACAGTCCATTGTCTCTGTTCATGGCCCATTAGCCCTGTCTGGTTTTTCCATTGTTGTACCTGAAGTGCTGGTTGGGGGTGACACCCAAAGTAACACATTTGAAATACAGATACATAGTTAATATTCCTATCTTCAGATACATAAATGATACAGGCATACCAGTTGGATAAGCACATTCAGTAAATCATAACCTTTCCAACGATATGTCATACGAGCCACCATGCTTAAAGTATATCTCGGTTATGTCATATTCATATCATAAGCATATTTTCATAAAGAATATGGAGTGAAACATCACACGCTCCATACTCCTCCAGACATAACAAGGGTTGTTGGCATCCCATGAGCAGGGTTAAAGTCTGAATGAAAGATATAAGAAAAGCCAATAAACCAGTAACTACCCACTCAGTAATGTTCTTTCCCTCAGAAGCTAGATTTGAGATAGCTAAGAAGAAGTTATACGTGGGTATAAAAGGCATCTTTCCTCGGTAAGACTATTTCCTGCCTTTACCAGCCAGGAGAGATGCTAAGTACTGTACAGGATCAGTTTTTAACTTTCAGTGCATGCTTCAGCCTCATTCCCAAACACGGTCTTCCCCAGAGTTCATCAAGGAGATGTCATCTTGCAGATGCTGGTAGAGAGCAAATGACTAAATAAACCAAAACAACAAATACAACACAATAGTGGCCTAATGTTGGTAAACATGAAAATCTCTTCTATGTTTATGTTCTGTGGAAATGTAAATAGAAGGAAACAGAATATCAATATACTGTCAAAGCTATTCTAGAGAACAGTTAACAAAGTTGAAAGTGATAGTTTACCTTGTAGAGAAGAAAGCTAAAGCAGAGTTTAACTTCATAAATTGTATCTTAAAAGTGGCTTAAAGCATTTTTTATAAACTGCACAAATCAAGTCTAAGTGGTAAGAAAAGTGTTGGATTTCAATTTAAGGCCTGGTCTACATTGGGGAAGGGGGGAATCGATCTAAGTTATGCAACTTCAGCTACGTGAATAATGTAACTGAAGTCGATGTATTTAGATCTACTTACTGCGGTGTCTGATGATGCTCCCCCGTCGACTCCGCCTGCGCCTCTCACTCTGGTGGAATACTGGAGTCGACGGGAGAGCACTTGTCGGTCGATTTATCGCGTCTTCACTAGACATGATAAATCGACTCCTGCTGGATCGATTGCTCCAGAGGTAAGTGTAGACATGCCCTAAATGTAATTTGTTTCGAACTTTATATGGAGTGTGATGGTAACAAAACATTATGGTTGTTCTTTCAAAAGTTTACAACTGAACATCGACTTAATACAGCTTTGAAACATTACTATGCAGATGAAAAATGCTGCTTTTAACATCTTAATTTAAATGAAACAAGCACAGAAACAGCTTCTTTAATTTGTCATTTTTTTTAAACTTTCCCTTTATATTTTTAGTAGTTGACATTTATTTGTACTGTAGTTGCTTGTCTCTGCTACTGCCTAATTACATACTTCCGGTTCCAAATGAGGTGTGTGATTGACCAGTCAGCTTAACTCTGCTATTCTACTTTATTTTGTATGTACTGATTTAAATAATGTCACTCTGGGGTGGGACTGGGGATGAGAGGTTTGGGGTGCAAGAGGGTGCTCCAGGCTGGGATTGAGGGGTTTGGAGGACAGGAGGGGGATCAGTGCTGGGGCAGAGGGTTAAGGTGTGGGGAGAGGCTCAGGGATGCAGGCTCCCAGCGGCATTTACCTCAAGTGGCTCCTGGAAGCTGCGGCACGTCCCTTCTCCAGCTCCTATGCGTTGGTGCGTCCAGGTGGCTCCGCATGCTGCCCTGTATGCAGGCACCCCCCCACAGCTCCCATTGGAGTGCCAGAGGGGGCCATTTGAGCGGGACCATTGGAGCGCAGAGGAGCCAGAGTGGGGCCATGCAGCTGCTTCTGGGAGCTGTGTGGTGTGGCCCCTAACCCTGCTCCCCAGCTGGAGTGCCGGAGCGGGTCAGGCTCCAGACCCCGCTTCCCAGCAGGAGCTTGCAAGCTGGCTTAAAACAGCTTGCGGGCTGGATCCAGCCCACAGGCTGTAGTTTGCCCACCCCTGCTCTAGCGTGCAAAATCACTCCCAGGTGGATGATAGGAGTGCTTCTAGCCAGCCACTCACGAATTATATTGTGGAGTGACACCAGCAAATTCCCATTCCCAGACTTGTCCCCAGACATTTGTGTCTTGCACTGCCCAGTTCTTTCCTTCTGTGAGGTACAAACTCATAAAAAGTTCATCCATTCATTAACAGAAAATGATTTGCAAACCCTGTTTTCTCAAATGGGGATTCCAGACACTTCAATCCAAACACACACTGGTTCAGATAAAACAAGTTTATTAACTACAGAAAGATTTTAAGTGATTACGAGTAATGAGGCATAAAAGTCAGAATTGGTTACAAAGAAATAAAAGATAAAATACAGGTCTGTCGCATCTTACGCGCATTTAACATGCGCGATTTCAACTTTACGCGGTCGGCCAAAACAAAACCAAAAAAGAGAGAAAAATAACAATTTTAATACTATACCTGTAGTGCGGGCGATTTCGCCCGCCATTGAACTCAATGGAATTTTGGCTATACATGGTTTTCGCTTTACGTGCTAACCGCGGAACAGAACCCCCGCATAAGATGAGACAGACCTGTACAAATTAATACCTAACTTAACAAGCTAAACAAATTCAAAGCAAAGTTTTTCACACCACATGGTTTTATTGGCTGAACTCCTTCAGTCAGGACCACTCCCCTAGATCACTGATGTTTCCTTTGCCTTTCAGATATTGTTGATGCCGTGAGTAAAGATGAGGGGAAAGAGGAGATTTGTGTCCTCTGTTCCCCCTTCTTAAAGCATTTCTTCTCTTTGAGAATCATCTCTAGCTGCCGTTCAGGTGACAGCAAGTCTGTTTTGGATGGGAACCCCAGCATTTATTTGCCAATATGTAAATTTCTTGCCTACACCTTTCTTCCTGCCAAAGAATGATCACTTAAGCAAGTGGTAAGTCTATTTGATTTTGATGACACCTGGCAGTGGTGCTGACTAGCCTTTTGTCTCTGACAAACTGGTTTGGGCTGCTGTCCCAGAATAGGAATGTGCTTTAGTAACATCATTCAGTAGAATCTCATAACTTTACATACAATGTTGCCACACATATTTTACCAGGACAATAATGATCAGTGAATTATGAGTTTTCAAATGATACATCACAAGACATACTTTGTAAAAAAAAAAAAAATTAATAGTTTTATAAAAATGGTGAACATAAGGGTACAGTCTGTAACAAACATCTATCTGTAGATTAGAAAATGGATATAAATTATATATATGTTAACAAGCTAAAGTTACAATAAATACATAAACAGCTGTACACTGTGAGTAATGTTTGCATTGAGCAGCCTAGAGAGATTTGAGTGACACTGATACTGGAAAAGATACAATCTTTTGAGACTATCCAGCAAGATTGAGAAGAATTTCACTGGCAGGAGAATTCCACAGGAAAGAAGGTCAGTTTCCTCTTTTTTAATTATTTAGGTTTTTTTAATTGAAAAATGCATGGATACTGCATATAGCATAAAGAATAAACTACCATGAGTAAGAAAAGTAAATTGATAAAGCAGTGAAAAACAAGACATATACAGACTATTTGTTCTATTCCATAACTATGGTAGACAAATGTTTTTAAGTAGGTACAAACAATGGCAAGCAGGGTTGTTTTGGATACTATGGTATGCAGGGGCAGCCCGTCCATATAGGCGAACTAGGCAGTCACCTAGGGCAGGGCCAGCTCCAGCATTTCTGCCGCCCCAAGCAAAAAAAAAAAGCCGCGATCGGCGGCGGCAGTTCAGTGGCAGGTCCTTCGCTCCTAGAGGGAGTGAGGGACCTGCCGCCCCTGAATTGCCGCAGGTGCCGCCCCTCTCCCTGGGCCGCCCCAAGCACCTGTTTGTTAAGCTGGTGCCTGGAGCCGGCCCTGGCCTAGGGTGCCAAGTTAAATGGGGCGCCAAATTTGAGGAAAAAAAACAAATTTTTTAAAAAATGAGAAAAAATTTGAAAAAGATGAAAAAAAAATACAAATAAAATAACAAGGATGTCATTATTTCAATTCCCATCCGCATATGAAGGGAATATGAATTATAATTCATTTCTCTACATTTCTGAGAATTTATTAATATGTCAAATATTTTATTTACTGCAAAAATAAATAATATTTTAGCAAAAAAAATTTCAATTTGTGATGTAGGGTCAAGATGACCCACTTAACAATTTTGATAAGCAATAACTCAGCCACAATGAAACACAGCTTTCAGCGGCAAGAGCTGCAATGCTAGTGACACCTAACTCGAATATACATCAAGGTCGCATAGCTGGAAATTCATGTAGAGCAGAGATATCGCGAGTTGATACATGTCAAATGGTTATTTTAACAACGGCGCATGTAGATAGTTAAGAATCGAGCAAATACTGTGGAAAATTGTGTTTCTTGGTGCCAAAGAATAAAGAATAACGTCTTTCAGCATTATAAATCCAAAATGTGAGTATCTTTAAGCGTTATTAAACCTTAGCATTATTATCAGGCTGTATAATTATGAACTTTTCTTTGTTATAACTGGTTCACATGTAATAAATAAGGTCCATAAAAGAAAAGTAACAGCGTTAACGCTTAATAGACTATGAAAGTGATGACATCACACTCCAAGTGGGTAACCATGAGGAAGGGGATTACTTTCCAAACAACCGGTGTCGGGTTATAACGTTGAAAAAGGTCATTTTGTTTCCGGGTAAATGCTTTAACTAACTGTTTTAATAGGTAAGTGAGTGTATGTTACTAATCATTGAACCTTTAAGCAGTGAAAAGACGTGTCGGGATGGCTGCAATGTGGTTTAAATTGCCAACCACGTGGTGGGTGTGTCAGCCATCCTTAAAGCTATAATGCTTGCAGTCCGGAGCACAGTTAGTACATAACAATATTCAAATGCCCCATGGCAGAAAGAGGAAAAAGAAAACCCTCAGGAGCTGAATATCGTAAATGAAAGGCTGAGAAGGAAAAGGACCAAGCAAAACAGTAGGGATCTTTCCTGAAATATCTTCTCTTTAATCCAAATAAAGATGGAAGCAGTTCACAGCATCCAGATGAAGGAATTTTACTTGGAGAGGAGGTTAGCTCACATCTGCCTGGAAGCAGTTTGGAACATCAAGATGAAGGTATATTACTTTGAGATGAGGGTAGCTCACATCCACAAAAAAGCAGTTTGGAAACTCAAGATGATGGAAACTTACTTCTAGATGAAGGCAGCTCACCGCATCAGACTGATATGGAAGTGGAGAAAATTTATTCACCTTCAGAGACACATGCAGAAATTGAAGTAAATGAAGTAGAAGGAGGAAAGGATGAGGAAGTTATAAACAAGTTACAGTATGGGGACCCAGCTTCATGGCCCAGATGTGATGACAGTGTGTGGCAAATTCTTGTGGTACATGGACCCAAACAAGTTCATGAATTTTCCTTCCCTAAGGATGGAAATAAAAGAAAATTCTCTGCTCAGCATTACAAGAGGAAACTCATTAATGGGGAAGAAATTCATCGAAACTAGTTACAATATTCAGTGTCAAAGGACTCTGTGTTTTGCTTTTGCTGCAAGTTGTTTAGAAATCAAGCAGTTGGTACATCACTTACTGAAAATGGTTCGAAAGACTGGAAAAACATATCTTCAATTCTCTGTTCACATGAAAGAGTACAGAACATTTGGAATGTTTTCAAAATTGGAAAGAACTTGAATTACAATTGAAAAAACGAAAAACTATCGATGAAAATTTACGTGTGATTAAGGAAAAAGAAGAATATTGGCAACAAATATTAGAGCGTCTGATTGCTTTAGTGAGAGTTCTCGGTGGGCAAAATTTAGCATTCTGCAGTCACGGTAGAAATGAAAAATTATACACTCTAGTTAATGGAAACTTTTTAAAATTTGTTGAATACCTAGCTTTGTTTGATCCAGTCTTGAAGGAGCATCTACGTAAAATAACTGATCATGAAACACAGGTTCATTACTTAGGAAAAAATATGCAGAATGAACTGATTCAAATCCTAACAAATGCCATTAAAAAGAAAATTGTAAAAGCTGCCGATTCTGCAAAACACTTTTCAATAATACTGGACTGTCACCAGATGTGAGTCATGTTGAACAAATTACGATGATCATTCATTTTGTGGATATGGAAAAGTCTGCAGATGAAGATAATGTTGAAGTCCTCAGAAAGGAACATTTTTTGGGTTTTGTACCACTGAAGGAGACGACTGGAGCATTTATGACTGAAACTATTCTACAAGAGCTTGAAACTCTGTCGTTATCTGTTGAAAACGTACGTGGCCAAGGCTATGTAACACTGGTCTACAATTTTTGAGAAGTCGTCTGCTTCAGAGATAAAATGTGCTATTTATTATGTATTTTGATGTGCTGAATTCAAATATGACAATTAAAACAACTGATTGGCTACTGTTTCTAAGATATTTTTGTTTTTACATTTTATGTCTATGTATATTGTGTAGATAGTAGAGTTTTAATCATAAATTGTAAATCTAGGTCTTTTCATGTGTTTATGGTTGCTTTACATGATAATATTTCACCTGTCCTGTTTATGTAACACTTTAAAAATCAGCAAAAGGGGTATATAAATAAAATTTATTATGAAACAAAAGGCAAAAAACTATTATGTTCATAGTTTAGTCCTATTCAGTGTCTACTCGGCGCTTCTTGGCTTGTCTTTTGTATTCATTAAATGGAGCATCTCTTGTCACTGTCCAGCAATAGTCTGCAAGCATTGATGGGCTCCATTTGCCCTGATAGCATTTCTCCATTGTTGCAATGTCCTGGTGAAATTGCTCGCCGTGCTCGTCGCTCACTGCTCCGCAGTTCAGTGGAAAAAAATCTAGATGAGAGTGCAAAAAATGTATTTTTAGTGACATGTTGCAACCAAGGCTTTTGTATGCCTTGAGGAGGTTTTCCGCCAACAACCTGTAGTTGTCTGCCTTGTTGTTTCCGAGAAAATGTATTGCCACTAACTGGAAGGCTTTCCATGCCGTCTTTTCCTTGCCATGCACGAATCTGAGGACCAACAAAGACACCTTCCTTTATCTTAGCTTCACTTAACCTTGGAAATTTTCCACGGAGGTACTTGAAAGCTGCTTGTGTTTTGTCAATGGCCTTGACAAAGTTCTTCATCAGACTCAGCTTGATGTGTAAGGGTGGTAACAAAATCTTCCTTGATTCAACAAGTAGTGGATGCTGAACACTTTTTCCTCCCAGGCTCCAATGACTGTCGGAGTGGCCAGTCTTTCTTGATGAGGTGGGAATCTCTTGCACGACTATCCCATTTGCAGAGAAAACAGCAGTACTTTGTGTATCCAGTCTGCAGACCAAGCAAGAGAACAACAACCTTCAAATCGCCACAAAGCTGCCACTGATGTTGGTCATAGTTTATGCACCTCAAAAGTTGTTTCATGTTGTCATAGGTTTCCTTCATATGGACTGCATGACCAACTGGAATTGATGGCAAAACATTGCCATTATGCAGTAAAACAGCTTTAAGACTCGTCTTCGATGGATCAATGAACAGTCTCCACTCATCTGGATCGTGAACGATGTTGAGGGCTGCCATCACGCCATCGATGTTGTTGCAGGCTACAAGATCACCTTCCATGAAGAAGAATGGGACAAGATCCTTTTGATGGTCACGGAACATGGAAACCCTAACATCACCTGCCAGGAGATTCCACTGCTGTAGTCTGGAGCCCAACAGCTCTGCCTTACTCTTGGGTAGTTCCAAATCCCTGACAAGGTCATTCAGTTCACCTTGTGTTACGAGGTGTGGTTCAGAGGAGGAGGATGGGAGAAAATGGGGGTCCTGTGACACTGATGGTTCAGGACCAGAAGTTTCATCCTCTTCCTCTTCCTCGTCTGACTCAAGTGAGAATGATTCTGGTGCATCAGGAACCGGCAGTCCTTCTCCGTGGGGTACTGGGCATATAGCTGATGGAATGTTTGGATAATGCACAGTTCACTTTTTCTTCTTTAACACACCTTTCCCAACTGGAGGCACCATGCAGAAGTAACAATTGCTAGTATGATCTGTTGGCTCTCTCCAAATCATTGGCACTGCAAAAGGCATAGATTTCCTTTTCCTGTTCAACCACTGGTGAAGATTTGCTGCACAAGTGTTGCAGCATATGTGTGGGGCCCACCTCTTGTCCTGATCTCCAATTTTGCAGCCAAAATAAAGGTGATAGGCTTTCTTAACCATAGTGGTTATACTGCGCTTTTGTGATGCAAAAGTCACTTCACCACAAACATAGCAGAAGTTATCTGCACTGTTCACACAAGTACGAGGCATCTCTGCTCACTTTGGCTAAACAGAAATGTGACCCTTTGCAAAATCAAACACTGACAAATAAGAGAGCACGACACTGTATGATTTCTAGAGCTGATACAGGGCAATTTGTTCAGCAGTGTGATGTAAGCTTCATTATGATTGCATCATCCATGACTTCTAGGAATAACATGATGCAATTCATATCATGTATGATGCAATACCAGCTTCAGATTGCATCATTCATTGTTTTGCCTAAAAAGCAAGTACTGTCCAAACCCAGTCATAGTTTTATTCATAGATCCAGTCAAAGATGTATTTTAGTCATTTCTGGTTTAAATTGAGATCCCTTCCCTTTATAACTCACTTATCCTCCGCCATTCCCAAGTCAAGGGTCGTATATACTGACCCAATAGCATCTTGAAAACTAGAGCCAATCAACAATTTTAGCATCATTTTCGTTCTCAGTGACCCAGAATTAGTAAAGTTTGACTACATTTATGTCAGAAGCATTTTGGCTGTAGAGCAGTGTAATGGGAGTAATATGAAAGGTAAAGACAATGGTGTGCAAAGGACAATGATGGAAATCAATCCTAGGGCCTTTTTCGTTCCTTGCAGTGCACATTCTCTGAATTTGGTTATCAATGATGCTGCTAGATGCTGTTTGGAGGCAAGCAGTTTCTTTGACCTGGTGCAACGTGTTTACGTGTTTTTTCTCAGGCTCAACACGGCGTTGGGAGATTCTGACTTGCCATGTGAATTCTCTAACTGTGAAACCACTTAGTCAGACAAGATGGGAGAGTCTCATTGATGTTTTGAAGCCTCTTCGCTATGAACTTGGTAAAATTTATGATGCCCTAATTGAAATTTCTGATGATACTACCTTTACTGGATCATCTGGCAATATGGCACATTCAGATGCAGAAGTTCTTGCAAATGGCCTTTCCAATTTTAAATTTGTGACTTCACTCATTTTGTGGTATAATATCCTTTTTGAGATTAACCTCACTAATAAGCAGCTTCAGGAAAAGAACTAGAACATACATTCTGCTATTCAAAAACTGTAGGAAACTAAAAATACTCTGGAGGAATTCAGAAGTGATGAAAGGTTCGAAAGAACACTGGTAGATTCTCTCGAGCTTGCTGAAGAAATAGACTTTCCGACAGAATTTGAACCAGAGCCAGTTTGCATTCGGCAAAAGAAAGAGCAGTTTTCGTATGAAGGACGAGACACACCCATTCAGAACCCAAAACAAAGGTTCAAAGTGAACTTCTACTTCGCAGTCCTTGATACTGCTATTCACTCAGTTGAC
The DNA here is from genome assembly GCF_013100865.1 of Trachemys scripta elegans. Lineage (NCBI taxonomy): Eukaryota > Metazoa > Chordata > Testudines > Emydidae > Trachemys > Trachemys scripta. Next base: position 31,121,207 of record NC_048299.1, read on the forward strand.
GAAAGATTTCAACAGATGCAGCAGCTAGAGTCAGTATTTGGCTTTCTATATGATATCCACAGCTTGCAAAAGAAAACAGCAAAACAGATAAGAGAATTTTGTATAAAACTAGAGTCGGCATTGACTCATGAAAATTCACTAGACATTGATGCTACAGATATGTGTAGTGAGCTTAAGGCTTTTTCAAGACGACTTAAGAAACATTCCACTCCTGAAAAAGTACTGAAGTTTGTTTGTGAAAATAAATTCTCAGTTTTCCAAACATTTTTATAACTCTACACATTCTTTTAACTTTACCAGTTTCCGTAGCAAGTGGGGAACGTAGCTTCTCAAAGTTAAAATTGATAAAAACATATCTGTGTTTGACAATGGTGCAAGAGAGACTTGTTGGACTTGCCACAATGTCAATAGAGCATGAAATAGCTGGAACACTGGATCTAAAAGAACTAGTGACTGAATTTTCAAAACTTAAAGGAAGAAAAGTTATGTTTTAAGAGCACAGAGTGTTTTTTATTCAGAGTGTTTTGTAAATACAGGTTAAAGTTCATTGAAGAGTTTTCTTATTTCTTTCTATATTGGATGTGGTGGTAATGGCAGTTAAAGCGGGATAGCATAATGGATGATTTTGGATTTGTAATAAAAATTATAATTAACATTTTTAATGTCTCTATTTTATCTGATCTCAGAAACATTGGTTGGACAGATGGATGGATGGACAAACCGAATAATTAAGCCTCTGTTTAAAAAAAATGCTTAAAAACATTAAAAGGAAAAAAGAGGCAAAATATTTCCCAGTTTACCAAAAACCTCAGCTTAGATCTGCCCTTGTGGGTGGGGGTGCCGATTGCATGGTTCACCTAGGGCGCCAGTTGCTGACAGCTAGTCTAGGGCCGCCCCGGTGGTATGAGATCTAGAGCTGAGTGACTCACTTCAGTGATGATAGAGAGAGGCTGAATAAGCGGAGAACATGATGAACGTATACATACATTGAGTATTGCCAACTCTCTCAATTTTAATATGTCTCATGATATTTGGTGTCTTTCTTAAAGCCCAGCTCCCGGAGTCAAGTGATTATGTGAGAATGTCAGCTTTCATTTAAAAAAAAAAAAAAAAAAAAAAAGAGTTTCTAGCCCTCATGGTTCTGGAGAAAGTGTAGCCCTCTGAAGGCTTAAAATCCAGAAGGCAAATAAAAAACCCTAAAATGTATTATCTTAATAACCTTACTATTTTTGAACCCATTCATGATTTTTGGGGCCTGATTTTTTATTTGTTTGAATGCATGGGGCTGGCAATCCTGCCAGGGTGCTCAGCACTGTGCAGGAGTGATCCTTAAATGTCTAAAATAAATAAAAAATTAGGTCTGGTTTCTTTTGCTATAGCGTGAGACTTTCATCAAGAATCAGAAAATCAGTTCTGAGGTGGTCCATATACTTAGATTCACCCTAGAGTGATATGGGTGAGAGTGCACTGTCCCTATACTGGTTCCGCTGATGAAATGGAGGATTTCAGACTTCACAGGTTGGTACTTTTGATATGGTACTAAATTCATTGTGTGAGAGTGAGGGAAAGAGAGAACAAGTCTTTTACTCAAATATTCCTTGATTACCAAAAAACTAGTGTGAGAACAAACACTCAGCACAGAATCTTGCAAAATGTCCAGGAAATATCTTTATCTTGTTTACAGCATGTGACTGATTTTGAATCCACTTTGTTTTCAAATAATTTTTGTATTGCCTCCCTCCAGCACAGATGTGGTGTAAATTACTGACATCAATAATAATGAATGCTAAAAGTGAAGTTACAAAAACATTGCAAATTCAAGAAAATTAATCTTACATCATTTCAATCTTTTTATGTGTGTGTCCCTTTCATTTTGAGTATTTGTTTGAGAGTTCGATGTTTGTCTGGGGGTTTGACTCTAAAATATCTATACTTCCCACCCCACAAAACAAGAACTAGAGACAGTTGTCCAGGCTCAGGTCAGTAGGCTGTATTTAAAACACTGCTTCTAAAATTTTTATGTAGGAAAAAGTCCTTCCAACTCCATCCCCCATTGTTTGTAATGTCTTATTAAAAGCTTTAAAATGAAATGCCTTTACCTACATTTCATGTTCCTTTAAAATTCTGCTAACACTGGCTGATCAGATTCTGATCTCTGTTCTGACAGTTTACATTTTGGAATAATTTCACTGACTTCAGATGAGTCACTCTGGATTCCTGCTGGTGTAACTGAGTGCAGAGCAGTCACCTGCTCCTTTCCTCCTTTGTCTCTTGCAGAATAGAAGCCACCACTGTTCTATTTTATTCACTTCTTTGTGAGCCAGCAGGACTTGAACTGAAGCAGCACTGAGAGGAACAGTTTGCCTCATTAAAATAATACGTTTGATACTGTATATGAGAAGACCAACGTGAAATAGTGTTCTGTTTTGGAAATGTTTACCATTGGAGCTCATGCATTGACATCGAAAACATCAGCATAGAACTGGGAACAGGGCTTCTTAATTCACATGTGCTCCCTCTACTGGTTCTGCAGGAGCAAAATATAAAAGGCTGGCTATTCTGTGTGCTACATTCTGTAAACACTAAATATTGTTTATTAATTTCTCAGTAAAAGTATGAATATATATTCTGAATTCATGTGGCATTTCCCATGGATTGTAGTAATTTCTAGGAAGTTAACATTTAAGTTCTAGACTTTAAAGTAGCACTAATAAAGTCGGATGGGACAAAACCCTGGGGTCCTTATTCAACTTTTACTCAAATGTTTAATAGGAGTTTTGAACGAGTAAAAACCAAATAAGGGCCTCCTAATTTGGATTTATAAAATGTCCCTTTAGCAGGTGCACGGTGGTACTGAATGGTTTGGTAAGCCTGAATGAAACCAATTTTTTTACATGTGTAAAAGCTGCTGTTGGTACAAGTTTAATAGCTTCTTCTGCTTAGTTCCTTTCCTGTTGTATTAATGTTTTTTTTTTTAATTACTGTTAGGAAAGCTTTAAATAAGAGATGACTGAAAATGTCATACTTAAATAAAAATATGATCAGATATCCTTTGTTTATCATGCTTGGCCTTCATATATTTATGGCAAAATACAATGTATTCCAGATAAGCTACACTGAATATTGGAAATTACATTTTAAAATGTAGTTTATATACCATCAGCCTTTTAAATAAGGGAACATTAGCAATTCTGTCTAATGGGCTTCTGCAATACATAAGCATCAAGGGCCAGATTTTTGAACATGCTCAGCACCCAGCACTTCTCACAGTGATGCTTGTGACAGATCTAGCAACTTCCTGCAATATCCTTGATATACCTTATTAAGCTTATGTATTATTGTGGGCTGGAACTGTATGTAGCCTCTCCAGGGGAGAGATGTGACCTAGGAGCTCAAAAAACTTCACTAAAATTATGCCAGACAAGTATGGACTTCTGGGAAGGTAAATATTAAATGGATTTCCTGGGGAATCCCTGCAAATTCCCCAACTCCAGTTATGCAAAACCCCAGCCTTTTGAAGCTACATCCTGAGGAAGGAGTCTCTGTCTGCTGCTTACCTGGTACAGAATGCCAAGGTCAAAGCCCCAAACGATATTAAAAAAATGGCTGGTCTGTCCAGTCTGGGTTCTGGATTTAAGATGGATGAACTTGTAACCATGGGAAAACCCAGTTGTGGGTTTTGAAGGACTGAAATCTACCAAAGTCCTAGGCTAACATAAGAACGGCCGTACCGGGTCAGACCAAAGGTCCATCTAGCCCAGTATCCTGTCTACCGACAGTGGCCAATGCCAGGTGCCCCAGAGGGAGTGAACCTAACAGGCAATGATCAAGTGATCTTTCTCCTGCCATCCATCTCCATCCTCTGACAAACAGGCTAGAGGTAGGGGTGACCTCTGTTAAGCTTTTTAGCATGCATGTAGATTCTCTTATTGTCTCAATAGAGTCTTTCTGTAATGCTTTTACATTAAGAATAAACATGCTTGCTGTCACATTCTGGGGTACAATCCAGACCAGTGATGGGTTGTGTCACTATCTTCTCTGAAACCTGAGGTTCTTCACAGTTAGGGCAGTCAATTAATTGCAATTAACTCACGTGATTAACTAAAAAAATTATTGATCACAGTTTTAATCGCACTGTTAAACAATAGAATACCAATTGAAATTTATTAAATATTTTTGGATGTTTTTCTACATTTTCAAATATATTGATTTCAATTACAACTTAGAATACGAAGTGTACAGTGCTCACTTTTTTATTACAAATATTTGCACTGTACAAATGATAAACAAAATAAATAGTATTTTTCAATTCATTTCATACAATACCGTAATGCAATCTCTTTATTGTGAAAGTGCAACTTATAAATGTAGACTTTGTTACGTAACTGCACTCAAAAACAAAACAATGTTACACTTTAGAGCCTACAAGTCCACTCAGTCCTTTTTCTTGTTCAGCCAATCACTTACATTTACGAGAGATAATGCTGCAGGCTTCTTACTTACAATGTCACTTGAAAGTGAGAACAGGTGTTTGCGTGGCACTCATGTAGCCGACATTGCAAGGTATTTACATGCCAGATATGCTAAACATTCGTATGCCTCTTCATGCTTCAGTCACAATTCCAGAGGACATGCTTCCTTGCTGATGACGCTTGTTTAAAAAAAATGCACTAATTAAATTTGTGACTGAACTCCTTGGGGGAGAATTGTGTGTCTCCTGCTCTGTTTTACCTGCATTCTGCCATATATTTCATGTTACAGCAGTTTCGGATGATAACCCAGCACACGTAATTCATTTTAAAAACACTTTCACTGCAGTTTTGACAAAATGCAAAGAAGGTAGCAATGTGAGATGTCTAAAGATAGCTACAGCACTTGACCCAAGGTTTAAGAATCTAAAGTGCCTTCCAAAATCTGAGAGGGAGGAGGGGGGAGCATGCTTTCAGAAGTCTTAAAAGGGCAACACTCTTATGTGGAAACTACAGAACCCAAACCACCAAAAAAGAAAATCAACCTTCTGCTGGTGGCATCTGACTCAGATGATGAAAGTGAACACGTGTCAATCTGCTCTGCTTTGGATCATTATCAAGCAGAATCCGTCATTAGCATGGACGCATGTCTTCTAGGATGGTGATTGAAGCATGAAGGGATATATGAATCTTTAACACATCTGGCACGTAAATATCTTGTGACACTGCCTACAATAGTGCCATGTGAACCTCCTTTCAGGTGACATTGTAAACAAGAAGCAGGCAGCATTATCCTTTGCAAATGTAAACAAACTTGTTTGTCTGAGTGACTGACTGAACAAGAAGTAGGACTGAGTGGACATGTAGGCTTTAAAGTGTTACATTGTTTTGTTTTTGAATGCAGTTATTTTTGTACATAATTCTACATTTGTAAGTTCACCTTTCATGATAAAGAAATTGCACTACAGTATTGTATGAGGTGAATTGAAAAATACTCAAGTATCAGAGGGGTAGCTGTGTTAGTCTGGATCTGTAAAAAGCAACAGAGTCCTGTGGCACCTTATAGACTAACAGACGTATTGGAGCATAAGATTTCGTGGGTGAATACTCACTGACGAAGTGAGAATTCACCCACGAAAGTTTATGCTCCAGTACACCTGTTAGTCTATAAGGTGCCACAGGACTCTTTGTCGCTTTTTCAAAAATACTGTATTTTGTTTTTTTATAGCACAAATATATATGTTCTGTGTTGTAATTGAAATCAATATATTTGTAAATGTAGAAAACACCCCAAAATATTTTAATAAATGGTATTCTATTATTGTTTAACAGTGCGATTAATCACAATTAATTTTTTTAATCACTTGGCAGCCCTACTCACAATGCTTTGCTCTTGTAGCTCCCATTCTGGTCTACTCACAAACAGCCAAAGAGTATGCAGATCACACCCCGAGTATCTGTGTATAGCTGCAGTCCTGGTCCAGCAACTTTGATCCCAGCAGCCTGTCAGCAACACAACAGCTACACTCTGGCTTCCAGCAGTCTGTGTTTCTACTTGTATGGTGACCCAAACACATTCGGAATCATGAATTTCCCCCAAAATGTGGGATCTGCACTGTCCAGCCCTCTCCTGGACAATTCAGATATTATAGATCTGTTGCCCCTGTAACAGGTCAATATCCAAGAGTTTGCTACTTTAACTGGAATTACACAAACAGTTCACTTTAACCACAACACCACATTAGTTCTGATTCAAGAATAAAACAAGTTTATTTAACCACACAGAGATGTACTCACTTAATCTAAGTATAATCTATAAATTCAGAAATGGTTATGAGAGAAATAAAGATAAAATGCTTTCTAGTAGCAAACTTGGCCAATGAGGCTTGGTTCAAAGTAAAATCCTTACCACAGATTCCCACCAAGGTTGCTAACCAAATTTTCATACCAGGATCCATCTCAAAGTCAAAAGGCTGGTTCCTTTGTCTTCTTTGCCGTCCCAAGCAAAAAAAAAAAAAAAAAAAGAAAAGGCAGCCGCAGGGAGCACATGGTGGGCGGTGAAGGCGACTCACAGGGGGGTGAAGGGCAGCGCTGCAGCCCGCTCGCAGCTGGGCGAGAGGTGCTCCCCCCCTCCAGCCTTGGGGTGTCTCTCCCGGCCAGGCAGGCAGAGGCCCCGGGGGCTGCAGGAGGTGCTGGCTCAGTCGCTCCTTTAAAGGCGGCTCGGCTGGGCCAGGCTCAGAGCGGCGCAGGAGGTGGAGGCCGGTGCAGGTGGCGGGAAGTGGCGCGTCCTGGGGAGCCCGGCGGCACGGTGAGCGGCGGGGCTCGCTAGTTCCTGCCCCCCGGGCTGGGGTCCATCCCCCTGCAGGGCTGGGCTAGGACTGGCAGGGAGCCGGCCGGGGGCTCCGGATTGGGCTGCCAAAGCAAAAAAAAAAAAAAACCACGGCAGGACAGCCGGAATGTGCCACCCCGAGATTGGCCGGAATGCCACCCCTTACACTGTGCCGCCCCAGGCACGTGCTCTCTCATCTAGTGCCTGGAGCCAGCCCTGCCTCAAGAGGTCATCTAGTCCAGTCCCTTGCACTCATGGCAGGACAAATGATTTGATGATAAATACATTATTTGATTTTTTTTCACCCCAGAGGTGTTCAGCATATCAATCCAAGCTCTCCCGAAAATCAGACCACTTATTTTGGCACCTAAAAGTGCACTTTATTTCCTCTCTTCAGGCAGCTAAGGTTGAAAATATTGGCCATAATCAGCAGTGTAATAGTGAAGAATAGATGGGGTGGAAAATTTCTTCCTGGCCCTCTAGGAATTCTGTGATTTGATTACCTCCACCATTACTTTATTTTACCTTGCAAATAATATTAATGGCCATAACATTATCCAAAAAATAGCTAACCACATTTATTTCTTGGTACTCCCATACTCAATTAGCCTGATTCTCTGCTGCTTCACACTTTGTGTAGTCATTTATTTATACCTGTGCAAAGCCGACATAAAATGCTGTCAAATGAGAATTCTGTACACCAGGGGAAGGTTTTTTTACACTTACTCTGCAGAGGTGTTAATAAGGGCACCAGGTGCAAGGCAAAGGGGAATCTGCCCCAATGTGTCACACAAGGAAGGTATGCACAATTTGGTTTAAAAAAACAAATTGAGGAAATGTAATTCCTAATAATCATGGGTGTGCTTTCAGCCTTGTTCTGCATAAATAATATCTCTGTAAGAACATCTGCTATTCCCACCCTCTAGGGAATAAAGTCTGTAAAAAGATCAGATTCGATTGAGGACAGACTACTTGGTGGATTAGTTACTGACAGATGTTACCTGGTGGGTACTGCAACAGGTTGTTTAAATGAGGGGAACGAGGTTTGGGTGTTAATTTGGGACTGACTCAAGCCAGCACAGGCTGGCAGCATCACAGAAGAATTATTCTCAGTCACAGAAAGAAAGTTAACAAAGCCTGCACGATACTTGAGCACTCTTAACAGCTATAGCTGATTTAGTCTTGAAGGACACCTGGCATTACTAGCTGTAGGGAGCAGGGCCGCCCAGAGGATTCAGGGTGCCTGGGGTCTTTGGCGGCAGGGGCCCCCTGCCGCCGAATTGCCGCTGAAGACCTGGCACTTCGGCGGCGGGTCCAGGGACCGAAGGACCCCCCGCTGCAGGTCTTCAAGGCACTTAGGCGGTGGGTCCCGGAGCGGAAGGACCCCCCGCCGCCGAACTGCCGCCAAAGACCCGGAGCAGAAGCAGCTCTGGGGGCCCGGGCCCCACGAGAGCTTTCCGAGGCCCCCGGAGCGAATGAAGGACCCCGCTCCAGGGGCCCTGAAAAACTCTCATGGGGGCCCCTGCAGAACCAGGGGCAAATTGCCCCACTTGCCTCCCCCCGGCGGCCCTGGTAGGGGGAGCTCACCCGGAGAGTATAGCTGCTCTGTGCTAGTGTGATAAGTGAGGAGGAGAGAGGTAGCTAAAACACACACATATACAAATACACACACACAAAGTTGCTGCCGCAGGGAGGTGAAAAGTCACCTTTGTCATAAACCTTGATCAGGATCAGATGTGCTAAGGGAAAGGGCATGCTCAAATATCAAAGGGTCCCTAAGTGCCAAAGCATGAGAGAGAGAGAGAGCGCAAGCAAGCAAGGACACAGAGCTGTAATTTAAGATTGGCCTTCACTCTTGACTGGAAAATATGTGCTCTTGAATTGTAATGCTCCTGTGAATGCATGTTTTGTTTTGTTTCAGTTCATTAGGAATCTTTGCAGCAGTATTGATCTAAGCTACTGAACAATGAACACAATGATTAATCACATATGCATTCCAGAAACATTTTTCTGTACTGGACTCTTTCAAGAGTGACAGTGCTGTGCTGTGTTTTGTCTTTCAATTCCCCATTCTACAAACCAAGGGCAGCTCTGCCTTCCATGGCTCAGTTCTTTGTTTTTGAATCTTTATTTGGCTAAATGACTCCATATTTTTGCATTCTCATGAGCCAAGTGCAGCCTGGATTTGGAAGCAAGAGGAGTCGGAGCAGATTTTTGCTCTCACAATAACATCTGATATCCATGTAACTGTAAGCACTCTGTCATTAAATTAAAAGGCCGAGTATTACAAGAGAAAAGAAGCATATTGCATCCTTGCAATCAAATGTAAAACAATGGTATTACAGTGTATCAATCCTGCATGTGCTACCTCCCTTTTTTAATTTTATAAAGTGTCTCTATAAGAGGAAACTAGGCCTGATCCTGAAATCCTGTTCTGAAACCATCTGAACTTTGGTTTAGATTCAAATCTAGACCAAAATGTATCTTTGTAATGGGCCCAAATTGGAATATGAATCCAATCTGAACTTGGGAAAATTCAAATCCAAATTTTAAAACTCAATTTCAGCTCTAATTATTATTATTAGAGTTGCTTAAACTGCATAAACTGTAGTCTCCTGAGCTAAAGTACTGAATACCCCAGCTCCCTATCAAATATCCTATGCTAAATCAAACACTGATTCTTATCTTGGGATCTCATTCCAAAAACTTTCCTTAATTCCAGTTAAACACTTGGATTTAAATATTTGTTTTTCAGTTTTCTGCTTTATGCTCAACATGAATCTTAATGTATCACACTGCTTGAAATATTTTCTCACAGCATATGTCCAACAAAAAAATCTACATGAAGTAATAATACACAATCATCCATAACAGAAAAACCTTTCACTGATATTGGAGCTATTTGTAGGATTTGCAACTTGTGCTCCGAGAATCAGATAAATGTGTTGTTGGTATAAAAGTCAAACTGCTTCATTGCTTTCCCCTTTCACCATACGGTGTAGTGTAATGGTTCTCAACCAGGGGTACATGTACCCCTGAGGGTACGCAGAGGTCTTCCAGGGGGTACATCAACTCATCTAGATATTTGCCTAGTTTTACAACAGGCTACATAAAAAGCACTAGCGAAGTCAGTACAAACTAAAATTTCATACAGACAATGACTTGTTTATACTGCTTTATATACTGTACACTGAAATGCAAGTACAATATTTATATTCCAATCGATTTATTTTATAATTATATGATAAAAATGAGAAAGTTATTGTCTGGATAAAATTTTAGTTTGTACTGGCTTCACTAGTGCTTTTTACGTAGTCTGTTATAAAACTAAGCAAATATCTAGATGAGTTGATGTACCACTTTTGTATTTTTATGTCCGATTTTGTAACCAAGTAGCTTTTAAATGAGGTGAAACTTGGGGGTACACAAGACAAATCAGACTCCTGCAAGGGGTACAGTAGTCTGGAAAGGTTGAGAGCCACTGGCGTAGAAGGCTGTCAATATGTAGGGCTAATTCTAAAAATACAATCATATTTGATGTATGACACTAAAGAAAACACATTTTTCAAACAGATCATTTGCAGGCGGCAAATCTCAGAGTTAATTTGATATTATTTCTTAGCACGGTAATAAGCTGTTTCGCTGCAGCAAAATATGTCTACTTACAGTAAATACAGTTTTAGAAACACACATGGGATTGTTTGTGTTTTCCCAAAAGGCTACATTTTCTGTAATGAGATCAGAGATTTTGGCTGCCATGTTATTTTTAGGAGCTCATTCATTCCTGCCTTTTCTTGTTCACTAAGAAAAGATACAATCAGCTTTACAGTTCATCTGCAATCAAGCAAGGAGACTAAACACATTATTTTGTCATTTGCAATATGTTTCTGCTGCCACCAACATTTAATTAAAAAAATGTACCTTTTCAACAAAATTCATGGGCATTGTGCAATCTGAAAAGCAAGCCTTAACGTTCAGTAAATAAAAGTATAAGAACAAGAAGGGATTTGTGGTGGGACACAATGGCGAATTCCATTGATGTTAGTGAAGCAAATTCGCACTTACGGAAAAAGTTCCATCAGCCATAAATAGGCTTTTTGAGTTGCGGAAATTTTTGCATTAACATACGGATATAAGTTTCCGACTTATGCAAAATTCGAGTTATGCAAGGCTTTCTGGAACGGAATGATTGCATAAGTCGGGGGGGCATCTGTACTTACATCTTTGTACAGTTAAGAATCAGTAATAGGACCTGGGAGTATTTTTGACCCTTCTAAACATTCTCCATCAAGATCTACTGAGTCCTTTCAACACTGGCCTTTCTCGGGATGCTGGATTAAGGTCCATTTGGCATGCAACTCTGCTTTGGGGATACACTTCTGAGAGTTCATGGTTAGGGCTGCCAATTGTCTAAACACACAAACCCAAATACCCTGGCCTTGCCCCTTCCCCAAGGTCCCACCCCGCTCACTCCATCCCCCCTCCCTCCATCACTCACTCTCCCCCACCCTCACTCACTTTGACTGGGCTGGGGAAAGGGGTTGGGGTACGAGAGGGGGTGTGGGCTCTGGGCTGGGCGAAGGGGTTCAGAGTGCGGGAGGGAGCTCCGGGCTGAACCTGGGGCAGGGGGTTGGGGTGTGTGGAGGAATGCGGGGTGCAAGCTCTGAGAGGGAGTTTGGGTGCAGGAGGGGGCTCCCTGCCTGCCCTAGCCCCGTGTCACTCCTGGAAGTGGCTGGCACATGTGGCTGGCTGGGGGGGGCAGTGGGCTCTGTGCACTGCCCCGCCTGTAGGCACTGCCCTGCCTGCAGGCACTGCCCCTGCAGCTCCCATCGGCCACAGTTCCCGGCCAATGGGAACTGTGGAGTCAGTGCTCGGGGCACTGGCAGTGCACGGAGACTCCCTAGCAGGGCTGGCTCTACCACTTTTGCCGCCCAACGCGAAAACAAAAACAAAGCCACTCGGACTGCCGCCTGAACTGCTGAAGCAAAAAAAAAAAGCCACCCGGCGTGTGCCACCCCAAGAATGGATGGAATGCCACCCCTTAGCATGTGCCGCCCCAGGCACGTGCTTCCTCTGCTGGTGCCTGGAGCCGGCCCTGCCCCCTAGCCTGCCACCCAGCCACAAGGGCTGTAGGGACATGCCAGCTACTTCCGGGAGTGGCGTGGGGCCAGGGCAGGCAGGGAGCCTGCCTTAGCCCACTGCGCCACTGGACTTAGTGACCTAATACTCCACGTTTGGCTTCAGTAGCCTCCAGGAGACAGAGCCTGATTCTGGGAGACTCCCGGTGAAACTGGGAGGGTTGGTAACTCTATTCATGGTGCTTGATTCTTCAATGTCTTGCCCCTTGTAGTCACTTACACTTGTGTAAACTGGGTGTAAACACTGCTCTGGTATGGTAGCATTCTGCACTCACTTGTCATGTGTAAGTGACAACACAAAATGCAATGTAGTGAACAATCAGGCCAATTTTGGATATCCACTTTCCAAGGAACATCCTCTCGATCTTTTGCACCCTAAATTGCAAACAATCAATTCACCTATTTTCTTCACAGTGTAGATAGCAAGCAATGATGCATTCTTGTGCTGTTGTTGGTATACTTAAATCTAGTGGGAGATAAAATGGAAAGAATTCTTTGTTAACAATGTAAACACCTTTGTCTTTCTGAGGTAGCACAGAGACATGCAGAGCTAGAAATGGGCTATAAGAAAAGACAGCTCTCTGATAAAATGAAAGCAAGAGTGTTAAGTACAAGGATGAAGTGGTCAATATCAGTTCACCTCAGACCATTTATAGCTCAACTTCCACCTAGTCACCTACACCAGGAAACTAAAATACAACTGCCTAGGATAGCAGACTTTTTTTCTGTTCTATAAATAGTGTGGGCCAAATTCACCACCGGCATAAGTTGACTCCACTGTAGTCAAAGGAGTTGTGCCAGTGGTGTATTTCGGCCTGTTGTACTATTAGGCACAGAGGGTAAAATTCACTCCTTTGCCGAGAGACCCCATGAGACCTGTGCATCTGTTAAGTCCCATTTAAGCCCTATTTTGAGGGTTTAAGGTTGGATAGGCCTTGTGCAGGTTCCCCACACAGAAGTGAGTCTCACTGAATTGCTGCTGTTTCAATAATTGAAATTCAACTACATCAGTTACTGGCTTTGTCCATTAAATCATCTTTATATGATGTTATCGATTTGGGGTGGGGTTCTGAGAACAGGACTGCTTTCTGAGGAGAATAGTTTAATAATGAAGATAACTATTTTCTCTTTTGGGGAATGAGGAGAGGTAGGTAGAATTGGGATAAGAATCAACTACTGTTTTGTTCCAGCAATATTGTTAAAAAAATCCACAGCAGGTGGCAGTGCAATACAGTCTACATACTTCAGTAAAGAACAGTCTGGAAATCTTTCCACACATTTACTTTAATGATCCAGTTGTCAATTTCTATTTCTTTCACCCATGCACGAGACTTAATTATAGCTCTGTATCTGTGCTGGAACCATTTCTGAGTACTTCCAAACAGATGCTTGGGTTTCTTCAACATTAACATTCTAACTTAATTTTCATGTGAAAAAACTTTAAGGGGATACTGACAACTTAAAAATCCCATATCTGTCTGAAAATTGTTAACCTGCTATTGTTATAAGCTTCAACCCTAAAATAACTACAAGTGAAAGATAGAGGAAATGTTTTTCTCTCCTACCCCCTTCTTCCAGTTTCCTTATTTTGTGCATTTAACAGCACTTTGTCTAGTCACCATTTCTTCTGTACAATCAGTTTTCCCTGTTGCTGTGGCTCTTTCACACAGTATCATGGAGAGAAACACATTTAAATGAGATTGAAAACCCACAGCAATTGGCTGGGAAACTCATGGGCATGAGTAGTGACTGAACCATGTGACTAGATTTCACATTGAAGGTGTTCCTTTAGCACCAAGTTCTCAATTCCAAGTGTTCTGTAATTATAGCACTCTAATTGTAGTATCTTAATAATTATATAATTGATTCTATGGTCATTAACGCCTTTGTCTGCAGATGCCCCTATTTAAATAAATGTTTGACTTCCACTTTGTCTATTCACTGGACCTGATAATCCCCTAACACAGGTATATGGGGGGAGGAAAAACTTCCCAAATTCTCATTTGGCAATTCCTCTTTGTTCTCACATGAGAAGACTGAAGTAAGGAATCTCACCTTCAAAACCCAGAGAGCTCATGGGCGCTATTGGAGGCAAGGAAAAGTGTAAAACCTTTGTCTTTGCACCTACTGTCAGGCTCCCTCAACAGCATGGCTCTGACCTCACCCTTCCAGGGAGACTGCTCCTGGCCAATGCCCTCAGAACTTTGTGGAGACTGAACATAGTCAAATTAATATTGACTTGTTCAGCATTAATTTGCACAGGATTGGCCCCACAAGTTTGGTGGCAGAAAATGTTGGAGGCCTACTGTCCCACTGGCTCCAGCCATTCCAAACAAAGGAGGCCACACCCTGTGGATACCCAGAGGCTTCTGCATGTTTGGGGGGAATGGGGCAGCAGTTGTAGAGCCAGAATGTATGTGTTCCACTCTCCCATGGACAGGACAACTAGGCTTCGCAACTCTGTCTGTGAAGCAGAGGAGAGTATGAGGTTGTAATGGGGGCACTCATCTCTTGAGTACCTCCTAATGGCTGGGTGCAGTACCACTGTCATTTTCTTGCTCCTGGCACCTGACCTTGGTAGGTCTTCAGTGGCTTGACCCTCCAGCCAAGTCACAAAGTCCAAATGAACCCCTTCTGGAGTATTAGAGTCCAATAAATGAACAGTCCCATTTCCCTCACAAAGGTTTTCATCCCCAGCTCCAGGACCTTTAAATTCAGCCCTTTTTTCAGGCTCTCCAATAAGTCCTGTCCCCCTCTTGGGGTTTATGCCCACTACTTCAGGTTCCAACCCAGGAACCCTATAAACAGCAGCTATGCATTGCTTGATTTCAGTTCATTGCTGCTTCTTACCTGGGCCCCTTTTAGCTTCATCCTTACCTCAGGGTTAAGCAGGGCTGGCTCTGGCTTTTTTGCCGCCCCCACCCGCCGCGCGGGGAGCGTGGCAGGGGAGGGCGCCGAGCTCGGCCATGGGCCTGCTCTCCCCGACCAGCCGGAGCGCTGGGGGGAGGGCGGCGAGCCCACCGCGGCTCCGCTGGCGGCCGGAGCGCCGGGAGAAGGGCGGAGAGCCCGGCCGGGACCCTGCTCTCCCCGGTGGACAGAGCGCCAGGAGGAGGGCGGCAAGCCCGCCGTGGCTCCACTCATCCCGACAGCCAGAGCGCCACGGGGAGGATGGCGAGCCCAGTCGTGGCCCCGCTCTTAGGCCGGAGCGCCGCGCCGCCCCCCTCCAGGTGCCGTCCCAAGCACATGCTTGGTGGGCTGGTGCCTGGAGCCGGCCCTGGGGTTAAGGTTCTGAGGTTCTCTTCCTTCAAATCCAGCTATGCAAAAGACAGCCAGACATGTTCCTGGCCAGAGCAGAGCCCCCTTCCTCACATCTCTGGTCCCAGGCAGGAACTGACCTGTTAGGCCCTGCAGCTCCTTTTATCTGAGGCTGCTGGACTCTGATTGGTTGTTTCAAGAAGGCCTCTCTAGGTGGGCCTGGAGGACACCTTCTCTGCTCCTTTCCTGTCACTTCGCTGCTTCTTGGGGCAGGGTGTATTAAGAGTGCAGGGCCTCCTGTAGGGAGCTGCAAAGGCCAGGTACACCCTGTCACAGATGCTCACTCTCAGTGCAGTATAACCTTAATTAACCTTCATTCCTTGAAACAGGATCTATCTCTGCTCAAAGTGCTGCTGTGCCTGGCATTGCATGAGGTGGTTGTGAGCTCTTCAGAAATGAGTGCACAGAGCTTATAAATTCTATGGACTCTCTCCTGTGGAGTTCATAAACTCCTGACTCAAGCAGCTTTTTTTTTTTTTAAATCAGTCTATGGGACATGTCCCTGTTTCATACAGGTTCTTAAAGTCCGTCACTGGAATTCTTGATAGGTTTTAAAATCCACAGAGCTCACAAATCTCTCTATTTCAAAACTAATTAAAGACTTCAGAAATACTCAAAGGCATTAGCTCTGGCTGAGGACAAGCACATAAAACAAATAGGAAGTTTCTAGACCAAGCTGGTTTTGAAATGAGATGTTCCAATAATGAAAATAAAATCTTTTCAGTAACATGCATGAAAATTCATGTCAGAAAAACCACTATAATGCATGTAGTGGGGGAGTCAAAGTGAGGATTGTAATGGTAAGGTAGTTAAAACCTTATATACGAGTTACTATTATGCCCCCAATTTGGACCATTTACTAGTTTTTGCAAACCTAGTTTGTCTCTACTAGAAAGTCTTAACAACCTGTACCTTTGTTATAAACAGCATTCTTGAGTTCCTTCATTAATTCTTGAGAGCACTATTGATGGCATAGGTAGAGGGGAAAGGAAAGCACAATGGGCTTTCAACCTTTCACTTACTTTCAGACTTAATAAAGCTATCAACTCTCAAATCTGACCCCTCCTGGGAGTCTGAGGGCACTTCTGAAAGACTTTACACTCCTCCCTTTGAACTCTTCAATTCATCTACACTTCATTTTCCTTAAAAATAAAACCAAGTGGAATTAGCTGCCCTCTCTTGTAATTTTCTTCTGCTTAGTGTTTCTGAGACACAAGGAGGTATGTTTTCACATAGCTTGCAGAGAGTTGACTCCACAATTCCCACCGATTTTAGTGGGAGGTGAATGAAGGAAGCAAGCCCAGGCAACTCCTTGTATTTGTAGGTGAAGATGGCCACTGACACCGCCCTGTCGGAGTCCTAAAAGATGTATGCTACGTAATACACCATTCACTGGCCATACTATTAAAAATAAGGGGCCTACCTCCAAAACACAGGGCTCTGGGTTACTCCTGGGGGAATTCTGCACCAAAAAATAAGAATTCGCTGCGCAGTATTTTAAAATCTGCCTAGTTTATTTGTCAAAACAACACAATATAATCACACTAGTTTCAATTATTTTTGGTCACTTATTTCAAAATACCTGTCAGCAAGTATGTCTGTAACAATACAGATGACAAAAAAGATTCAGGAAATGTTTTTGACAAATAGATTCCTTATTAGTCATATTAATACAGAACTCTGAGTAATAATTTATTTAAACCACAATAAAAGAACCGTATTTCCCGCACCTCTCAGAAGCAGTGCAAAGGCTTGGAAGAGTCAGGGGTAACAGAGGAGCTAAGGGAGAGAGAAGTAAATTGCTAGGAAAAAGCCTGGATGTGAACATGGAGGGTTGTGGGGTATGGGTGGGAAAAGTATGGAACAGGGTTGGTTGGGGTTTTTTTTGGGGGGGGGAGGAATTCTTAGGGAGCTTCCCCCATGCAGAGCCTGGCTGACCCAGGGCCGGCCCACAACATTTTGGCACCTGTGGCGGGGAGCTCAAATGACGCTCCCATGCCCCCTTGCTTGGGCCAAAACTCTGAAAGGTCTCAATTCTGCCTTCTTCCTGTTCTACTCCTCTCCCTCTGCTACCTACCCCAATAAAGGAGAACTAGCAACTTAAAATGCCTTGTTCAAAAATTTTAAGTAACACAACTTTCAAACACCTGAACAGCAAATGTAACTTTTCTTGTCTGCATAGTAAACACTAGCATTTTTATCTGTTCGAATAATCAAAGTGGTGCTTTCTGTGCCTTCTTGGTTGCAAAGATTTGAACTGCTTCCTGAAGGTCCACAGTCTGGGCCAGCTCATGCTCCACTGAGATGGCTGCAAGGCCAACCAGCCTCTCCTGCGTCATTGTGGAGCATAGATGTGTTTTTATTAACTTCAGCTTGGAGAAGCTGCGTTCTCCACTGGCAACTGTTACAGGAAGTGTTAGAAGTATGCACAGAGAAGCAAAAGCATTTGGAAGGAGGGTGGTCATCTTATTTGTGCACATATATTCCAGAACAGCCTTTGGAGTTGATCCTACTGAAATGTATCTTGAAAGGGCTAAATCACTCGCATCAATATCGCGCATGTCATCAGGTGTCAACACTGTCTCTAGTGCCCTGCATTGCTGGTGTAGGTCTTCTTCACGTATAATGAGGAGTTTTGGAATATCATACAACATCCCAAATATACTGCTGTGTTCCTTGAGCTGCATGAAATGTTCTTCAACTGACTGTCTTGCACAATTGAGCACCTGATTAAAGAATTCAACTTTGAAAATGTTGTTTGGGATCTCTTATAGGATTATCCCATGCCTCATAATCAAAATGTCTTCTTCTTCAGTGACTCTTGTATTCTTGAATGGGTGGGAAAATAGCTTCAGTGTGAAGTTCCTCTGCCAACTTCTATGCGCTCTTCAGAACATTTTGAAATCCCTCATCTGACCGGTAAGACTGTAGGTATGACTTTGCTTTGTCCCGTTGTTCCATTACTCCAGATATATCACGGTCAACACCTTGGAGTCTCTGGCTTACAACATTTATTTCAAATATTATATCAAGCCACAACACTAAGCCACACAGAAATGTGAAGTTTTGCATGTTTCTGGTGATTCCATTTCCCTCTGACACTGTTCTCCCACAAACAGTTCCTGTCATAGCATTATCCTCCATAATGGCAACTATGGCATCATCTATCTTCCCAATTTGGTGTTTGATAGGCTTTATCGCCTCCACTCAACTTTTCCATCATGTGGTTTCAGTGTCAGAGAGGATGTTCCCAGATGTTGCTTCAAAATTTGCCATCGATGAGTTGATGCAGAGAAAAATACATAGATGCTTTGAATTATATTAAAAAATTTAGCAGCCTCACTAGAAGGTGATGCTGCATCACTCACCACCAAGTTCAATGAATGAGAACTGCATGGGACAAAAAAAGCTTGAGGGTTTAACTCTTGGATCTGTGTCTGCACTCCTCTGTTCTTTCCTCTCATGTTGGCACCATTATTGTAGCCCTGACGTCTCTTGTCAGCTATCGCAATTCCCGTATCTTCCAGCTTTTTACGAAGCACGTTTGTCATACCAGCTCCTGTAGTATCATCAATATCAATAAATTCTAGAAGATGCTCTCTGACAGTCACCATTGCAGGGACATTTTCACTAGGTTCTGTTGTTGTTACAAAACGCACCACCAAAGTAATTTGTTCCATATGGCTGATGTCAGATGTGTAGTCCAGAATAATAGAGTAATATCTTGCTGACTTCAGATCTGCCATAATCTTCTGTTTGACTTTTGTTTCTAGTAACTGTATGATCTCATTTTGAATTGTTTTTTCCAAGGTAGTGATGTGTGTACATTTCTTGGGTGGTGACTCTTCTTAGATGCTCCTGGAGTACAGCATCAAACTCCGCCATCAGCTCCACAATGTTAAGGAAGTTTCCATCGTTTGGCACATACAGCTGATCTGAAGTGCCACGCAGTGTTAGGTTTTGGGTAGCAAGCATCATTACAATGGCAATGAGCCTTTTCAGAAATTTTGCCAGTAAAGAGACTCTGATGCAATCTTCTCTTGATTCTGATCATCTATGGTGGCCTTTAACCTTAGTCTTATCTCAAGCTCTTTCCACCTATGGAATGCTCTCTGGTGATTTGCTGCCTTCTCATGGCATGCCAGATTTCTAGCCAGATTTTTCCAGTCCTTTGTTCCTGTAGAACCCAATGTGGCTGGAACATTAGACTGGAAGAATTTGCAACGAAAACAGTATGCAGCATTCTGGGTTTTTGAGTACATAAGCCATGGCCTCTCCACTTCATCACCATTGGGGATTTCATGCCAGTAATGTGTTGGATGGAAACTTCTATTTTCGTTGTCCACTTGCTGTGGCTCATGCAGTACAAGGAAGTCCCTCAGGCTACTGCTCAAGTGGGTCCATAGTCCTGGATCATCTAGACTTAAGGAACTAAACTCAGCGTAGCTGTTTCTTGCGCCTCCACCACACTCTTCTCTGATCTACCCATTTCTTCAGGAATGTGCATGGTTACATCCATTTTCGATGGAAATATGGATGCTGCAGTAGCTGCCAGGTCACCTGCACTCTGACTAACTGGAAGATCATGCATCTCCTCACCACTCACATCCTCACTGGGGCCGAAAGGCTCATTGTGAACATTTGTGTCTATGTATCTCAGGAGAGCTCCTTCCTGCTTAGATAGAAAAGCTTCCTTTGCTTTCTTGCTTTTTCTGAATGCTGCCCCAGAGGGGCGTTTTCTTCTTTCACTCATGACTGCTGTTCTGTGCCAACTATAGTGGCTCTCAGCACTCAATTGAAGGGGACAAATAAGCAGGCTGGTAGCAGGGCCTGAGTGAGGGAAGAGATCAGCATCTTAAGGGCTTAACTGGCTCCTACTACTTCAGTTGATTGCTTGTTCTCCTCAAGTGGGTTCAGGGAAGCAGCAGGAAACAGGAAGCTCCCTGAGAAGCTGGTGTTAATCAGTCCAGGCTCCTGGAGGTGCTAGAGAGGTACATAAGAGGCTGCTCTCCTCCTCTCTCTCCCTGCAGCTCCTGCTGCTTTCTGTTATTCCCTGTCACCTTTTCTCCTGCCTGCCTGTTATGTCTCTTGTTCCCTCCTTCCTCCAGCACAGCACTCCACCATCTCTGTGCATCTAGAGCAGAGAAAATACATATGTACCAGCAGCAAACACAATTTTCTACACTCTAGGTCCTAGTGGCGCCCCCCACAGTCTGGCACCTGAGGCGGCCACTTCAGTTAGCCTCATGGTAAGGCCAGCCCTGGGCTGACCCCTAACCTCTCTCATTCAGTCAGGCACATCTGCCCCTGTCCTCATGTGTTCCTGCACCCCCATGTGTCCTTGCACCCCATCCATGTGTCCCTCCACCCCCACACCCATATGGCCCTTCACCCCCCCCATGGCTCTGTATCCCCTCCCCCATGTGTCTCTGTGCCCCCACCCAGCCACTCCCCTGTCCCCATGTGTCCCCGTACCCCCTCCCCCTGTACCCATGTGTCTCTGTGCCACCACCCAGCCACTCCCCAGTCCCTATGTAGCTCTGCACACCCTCCCCCATCACCTCCCCCGTGGCCCTGTGCCTCCACTCCCATTCAGGCCCTGCCCCAATCTGTCCTCCCCCACTAGCCTTTATGAGCCCCTGCCTGACCCCCCCAGTACCCCACACTGTCTGTCTCCCCATAGCCCTTGTCTCCTGACCTGGCCTGACAGGCACTGCGAAGAAGGCAGGCTCTTTCTCTTCCCTCTCTGGCTGGGAGCTGCTGCTGTGTTCTATCACCACAGCACCCGCGGGTGGACAAAAGGCAGATCTGCAGCAACATTTTGGCAGAAGGTTTTTCTGTTGAAAAAATTAAAAATATGAGTGGCTCATTAATTATGTACATGTGCAGTAGTGCAGAATTCCCCTGCGAATATCTGGGTAAATCAAGGCATACAAATACAATAATTAGTAACAATTACATAATGTGTTAATTAGTTCTGACATTCACAGTTGCAACTAGCAAGTATCTCATGAAAACATTTTGTAGCTGAATCCTGTGTATTGAATAGTTGATGGATCACTTTACAGCTGTGAGTCAGTGTCTCACTTGTTCTCTCTCTGTGATAATAGGAGCATATTCAAAGCAACCTATGTCAGCTCCATACAAGTGGCGGTGTATTTTTTTCAGAATTAAAAAAGTTAAAAGTATATCTGCATTTGAATGAAGACATTTGACAACTGGTTCACGTTGCACTTAGTTGCCAGCTACTAAGTGCTGGATTCAATGTTTATCCTGCAAGAGCTGACATCAAATACCTAACCAGAGCTTTCTCTGCTTTTGTATATGTTTGTCATTATTTATTTCATGAAAAGTGAGGAATTGTGAACTTGGGTCTTGGCAAGTAAGTGAATGGGGAAATAATTTTCAAATACTTGGTTTTAAAATGTGACTTTCTAATTGAATCTGAATACATAGTGGAGCTGATTCTCCTCTCATTTACAATGGCGTAACTCCATTGACTTGACTGGGAGTTAACTCCTCATTCACATGAATGTGAGTGGTGAATTGGGCGGCGGGTATCACAGGCCGGGGGAGACTGAGCATCCCGAAACAGCCTGGCGTGGCTCCGCCCACGCTCCATCCCCTAGGTTCCCTCCTGCCTGCTTCCAGTTCTGAGTCTTCCTTGGCCCAGGCTGGGGTCGGCTGGCCTGCCACTAGGACTTGGGGTGGCTAGGGCTGGGGCTCGCAAGGCCCAGGGCTAGGGGCACTGGGGCCACACCGCTTGTCCAGTGCTCCAAGGCTGGGGTTGGGGGTGCTGCGGCTGCACCGTCCACCCAGCACTCCAGGACTGGGGGTGGGGCGGCAGCTGAGGCGAGGGTGCGCTGGGCTCTGGCGGGGGGAGGGGGTGGAAGGGGAGGAGTAGGGCCTCAGGCAGAAGGGGAGGGGGCGGAGGCTAGCCTCCCCCAATGGCCGGTTCACCCACTGCCCTTGGACCCTAGGCACAAACTTAAGATCTTAAACTAATAATATTTTAAAAAATGTGCAACTTTTCTTTAAAAGAGAAAAACTAAAATAAATGTAGGTGAGGAAAAGAGTTCTGTTTTCTCCTACAGAATGCTAAAAGACTTACCTGGAGAAGGATAGAAAGGATGGAAGCTGTAACTGATGTCCTGAAAGTGAATTTGGGAGAATGATTGATTAGTTGCTATTTCCTGAATGACGGTGTAAATCCCCATCTATTTTGGCCTCTGAAACAAGTCACAAGCAAAAGTTTCCAAGTAAAATTCTTCTGCATAGTGTCCTAGGAGTAGCTTCGTTTTGTATTATAAAGTTTCCTCATCAACAATTCAGTCAAAGACCTGGAGATTGAGCCTATCTCATGAGACAAGCTATAAATCAAAGCAAATCCCTTAGGGTGGTATTTACATATCTACACAGCATTATACAGTTGAAATAAATCACTTAACTGAGAAATGGAGCATTTGTGCCAGCATTCAATCAGCTATATGGTACAACTTTGCTCAACTTAGTTCTCTCAAAAGCACGAGAAAATGCAGTGGAATTAACAAAATTATGCAATTTGGAATGCTTAGATTCTGAAGTCATATGGTACACTGTTAACTGCTTTGAAATAACATGAAGGTGTCTATTTGTGCTCTGAAAAGGAAATGAATATTAACTTATCTGAACAACTTGCAAACGGACATTGCAGGAAGCTCATTAAATCTCATATGGAAAATAAATAAACCAGTAGAGAAAAGGATGGGTGGGAATTTGACTTCCTCTGTTTCTGGAGAAGCAAATGTGTGTGTGTGTGGGGGGGGGGGGTTGAATATATAATGTATTTGGCAAAAGATTTTTAAATGGAAGATTGAGACAAAGAGCAAATATATTTGTTAAATCTTTGAAAATAAAAGCCTCTTAATGCATGTAGTACTATAGGCAGGGTTAGTAGCCTGCCTATTAAGGTTGCCCAGCCCTTCCCATTACAAGACCCTGTTTCAGTTGCTTATAACTTTGTTAAACTCTAACCATTTAGGCTGAAATGTTACATGCTGTGTGTCTTCTTCAGACTAAATATGTCTGGAAATTTTCAGCCAAAATGGCTCAGCCATTTCTGGGAATGTAGTTAGGGAAAAACACATTGTTCTGATGACCATTTTTTGAAAAGCTTTAGGACCTCCATGCTTTGAAGCAGGAACAATTTGCCAGGTGAATGGCCTGTGTGTCAGGGATTGTTTTGCTGTCTCTGTGAAAATCTGCTCAATGTTGACTAAGTTATAAGCCTTTGAAAAATTGCAGTTTTCCCATGCTGAGTAGAAACTCATTACAGTTTCACAGCTTAATTCCTCAAAGATACTGTCTGCAAGAGGAATCCAGTCCATGGCTGAGCGGGACTTTCCTTCCAATTGCAGTTCCTGGCTGCTGTGGGCTTTGCAAGGTCCATATCCAGGCACTGAAGCTAAAAGCAAGGAGACTGTTTCTGCTGGGCTTCAATGACTTGCTGGGTCCAGGCAGAGTCTTGGAGGAAACTACTTGAATCATATGTAGAAGGGACAAGAGCTGGACCGGGGGAGGAAGTGGATTAGGTAAAGGAATTGGGGGTGGGGAGAGAATGGGAATGGCTGGACAAGGAGACTGGGACAAGAGGACACAGACAGATGAGGAGCCCAGGGAGTGAGACTGGGAGTCAGTAGGGATGAGGAATGTGGATGTAGGAGTGACTGGAGGCTGGCAGTGGGAGGGAGGGGAATTAGATAAGAAACTGTGATGGGGGAACTGGGACTTGCTGCACAAGGAATGTAGGAACAAGGAGCAAGGGGTTAGGGGGAGTGGGAATGGCTGGCCAAGGAGACTGGGAGGGAAGACTCAGACTGGAAATGGTGGTGGGAAGACTGGGAATCCAGAGGGAGGACTGGTATGAGATGCTTAAGTAGTGGAGACTGGGGACTGGTTAAGTGATAAGATTGGGACTGGAACAAGGACTCGGTATGAGGAAGAGACAGGACTGGGACAGGTTGGCATGGAAGGGGCAGAAAGGGAGTTTGGGAGAAATGGTCAGAAGGGTTTGCCTATATGCATTCTGGAAGATAAGATGTGAGGTAGCTTATATTGCTGCATAGTAAAATTTAAACACCCTACAGGGAGCCAGTCATATTTTCACAGGTCATTCTCTTAGCTCACCAGCTGTGGCCTCCCTGGAGGGTTTGGGCAGTGAGTAAGAAGTGTAGATCAAGATCATTTTCAACCGCTGGAGAGTCAGGCCCCAAATTCACCTATTAAAGTTTAGATATATGAGAGATTACAGCATATGGGGAAGGTATGTGCTGGGAAGGGTGCTGACAAAGGGCCCTTTACTTTTGGGAGGCACATACTTTACCTGTCTAGAGCTGACCCTGCAGAAAAACATGACTGAGTTGAATGTGAAATACAAGGGAGACACTGGAGAAAAAGCCACCTTGGGCCACATTCTGTACTGATTTACACTGTCTACCTCCCAACTTGGAGCTGCGGATGCTCAATACCTTGAAAATCAGGCTTTTATTTAAGTGCCTCTATAGGTATATCGACACAGCAACTAGACACCCATGGCTGGCCTATGCCAGCCAACTTGGACTCAGGCTGCTGGGGTGTTTCATTGCTGTGTAGACTTCTGGGCTTGGGCTGGAGCCCAAGCTTTGGGACCCTGAAAGGTGTGAACAACAAACGATAAGATGCCTAGTTCTTATAGACCGATGCAATGGAGGATCTACTCCAGTGAGTATAACTCTGACTCATGCATAAAGGTTTTCCTTAATTATTGAAATCTGGCCAAGAAAAATCAAGAATGCAAAATAAGAGAATTATATATATGTCTGAGCATGCTGATGTGTGTTTGAAGAAGAAACTACAACACACTATTCTCAAAACAAATATGGGTAATTAAACGTCATGCTCTCTGACTTTCGAATAAAAAACATTTAATATAAGATTTAATTACTTGTTATATGGTTACTTTCAAGGCCTATCGCATGGGAAAGTTATCTGTTTTTATAGCTCCACACGCACAAAAAAAGCTTAAGGGAATAATAACCCCACCAAAGGCTAACATCCAGCACTTGCAAGCTAGCAATCCTTGAATACTTAATGAGGTGCTTACAGCTAGGAAGGTTTATAATGAGATGTCTTTTTAGTTCATAGTGTTGGACATTAAAGAGATACTATCAACATGATTTTTAAGAGAAAAACTTTTACGCAGCATGTGCAGAATTAAAACAAAAAATCTTTCACAAATACTGTATGTACAAGAATTTTTCTGCTCCTCTGCTGATGTTTAGAAGACGAGAGTAGACCAGCCCAAGAGCAACACCACCAATACAGTTGGGTCAACCCTTTTCTTCCACCCTGTCCTCTCTGTATGTGTCTATCTGTCACCTCTTTGGTTTCGGGTCTCTGCTGTATTTTTGAAAAACAACCTCTCTCAGATTCTGGAGAAGAGTGTGAATATGAGCTCCCACCAGAGCAGTACATTAAGAGTGAAGACACCAGGCTAATGTATAAGAAGGAACATGCCAAAAACCATCAACAACACAATGATACTGACTATATACAAAGTGCTGTTAATTGCGCACATAAACTGGAAAAAAAATAGAAAACACACTTTCTCTCTCTGATTTTGTGCAGTGGTAATTGTGAGGGCTATGAGTACAGGGCCGGCTCTAGCATTTTTGCCGACCCAAGCACAAAAAAAAAAAAAAAAAAAAAACTCTACCGCTGCTTCTTTCTATGGCAGCAGTTCGGCGGCAGATCCTTCGGTCCGAGAGGGAGTGACAGCCCTGCCACTGAATTGCCGCCGAACGGACGGACGTGCCACCCCCCTCTTCACTGGCTGCCCCAGGCACCTGCTTGCTACGCTGGTGCCTGGAGCCGGCCCTGTATGTGTAACAAAACCAGGTCTCACATTTTCAGACAGAAATGATTTTTCTAATTTGAAGTAACCCTTCTGCAAAACAAAACAGGGTTTCAGTGGTGCAAAGGCTTTATATAAGGTGAAGTTCACCCTTTGTAAAAACCAGACATAAACCACAGCCTGAATTTCCTCTCAAGATGGCTGGTTCTAGTGTTTTCTTTGCAGAACCTCCTATTTCTACCCTTTTCCATCCTTTCCTGAAAGAGGGGCCAATAACCCCTTTTCTATTGTGAACTAGAGCTACTGAAGCCTACCTGCTCTGCCTGCCAGCATGAGCTAGTATAAGTCAACAGATTAGTTCTGCTTCTCTCTCCAGCCCACTAGCACCTGACATTATCACAGGACTACACTCAGCAATCATTTTGAAGAGAAGACATGATCTGATGCATGCCATAGCTGCAGCTTATATGTATATATATATATTTTTAAATGGAGATATCCTATCTCATAGAACTGGAAGGTACCTTGAAAGGTCATTGAGTACAGCCCCCTACCTTCACTAGCAGGACCAAGTACTGATTTTTGCCCCAGATCTCTAAGTGGCCCCCACAAAGATTGAACTCTCAACCCTGGGTTTAGCAGGCCAATGCTCAAACCACTGAGCTATCCCACCTTGCCCTTTGAGGTGAGCTAGCAGCTTTTGAAATGAAAACTAAACAACAAGCAGTAAGGGCCGACTGTGTAGGCTACAGAAATGAAATAGGTGTCATGGAAAGACCACAGTTCACAACCAAAATTATGGGTCCAATTCACAGCCTCAGTCCTCTCCTTTCCTACTGCTCAGACAGTGACAATTCCACAGACATAAAGGAATCCCCATGAGGTGTAGGGCTGGCACAGCCAGCTCCTAAATCATCACACATTGAATGCCAGCATAGGGGGTATGTCAGGGTGGGAGGGGAGTGACCAGAGATGATGAATGATTCCTTGAGGATTGTTGCCAGCTGGCACAGGTTAGAACAGTCATAGGGCCAAGGTCTCTGATAGGCCCCCTTTCTGCTACACTAAGCAGATCTTGGCTGGACCATAGAATCTGGTCCTGTCTCATTTGCTCTTAGGCCAGCATGGGCTCAGCTCCTAGTGGGAAGGGAGAGCCCTGCATCATTTTGCAGTGATCTCTCTGGGTGATTCTGGAAGGAACAGTGTCCATTTCTTGGGAATCAGATAATCAAGAAAATGCAAATGTCTTGTAAATGAGAGCTAGACCGGGAAAATTGTGGGGGTGTATATGGAATGCTCAGAGGTCTGAGACAGTCTTGGAGGAAAAGAAATACTCACTTTTTTTTTTTTGACATTTGGATGGTTATGTTGTTTACTACCATATATTTCTGCCAACCAGCACCATCCTGAAATTGTAATTGCAGCCATTGGTTAATTATATCACTTATTAATGTAGCTTCGCTTTTTCAGCGTCAGTGAGTGAGACAGGATCCTCTCTCTTGCCCTGCATCACATGCACAAATGCCATGGGTGTGACTGAGGGGTTATCACCGCTGGGATGCCATAAATCAGGATAATAAGTCTGGTAGTTGCAATATTGATGCACTTGCACTTGTTCTGGGCTACCATTTCCCCAGCAATATTCCTAGCTCTTCTCCCTAAAATGCGCAGTCACATGCACAGTGATTTCTCTGTATCAGGAGTGGCAGGATACTCAGCTTCCTCCAAAGCTGACCTCATCAGTATTGAGCAGATTGTCTGTTAGGAAAGTTTAATATCAACATGAGCTACTTCCTTTGCACTGTACTATAATATCACTGGTTTGTTGGGGAGCTTTTTAATCTCGTACAATGTAATATTTATTTCAATTTAGTTTTACCTGAATCAGCATGATGTGGCCTCTTTTCTTCATTAGGTACTGTGAACTTACAAAGATTATATCAGTCTTTCAGTTGGCATCTTGGTAGCATGTCTTAACATGACAAGCTGCCTCTTTCATAACACAATTGTTAATTATGCAGCAACTCCCTAAAGGTTTTGTGCAATAGTATCAACTGTAAATGATCATAATTTAAGATACCACCAGAGAGAGGTGTAGAAGGAACAGTGGACTGTGCTCACGGCTACAGCCTATAGATTGCACAGGTGCTCTGCACCCTGCCTCTGGGATGTAGGAGAGGATTAGGATAGCACTTAAGGGAAAAAAGTATAGGAAAATGAGAGTTGAAATTAACAACAGCATTAAATAATTGTCCTTTACATACAGACAATCAACTTCCAAGTGATCAGTATTTCAGTTGAGAGCCCAGGTGCTCATTCACTCAAATTCCCATCACCAATAGATCCACCAAATGCTCACCCAATATCCTGCCCAAAAATCTCATCAGTGGCGCCTCTGTTTTCAGTTGTGAAATTTCTTCCTCAGAGTTCCCCTTATCCTCTGAGTGAATGAATAAGACGCACATGCAGGATCATGCCTGTGAAAAAGAAAACTCCTGGCTTGCAGCCACATGCTAATTCATTAATAGGAGTTCACAGTCATCTGCCAGGAAACATTAAAAAAGCAATGACATTTTAACTATCTTGTGAAGCAAATAGTTCACACTGCCAGTGAGCTCAGCAAAACAAGGAGTGAGCCTTATATTAATATCATTAGACTGTTTATCCCAACCTTCACATTTCACTTCTCATCATCTCTTCTAAACTTCCAAGTTTCTTAATGGAAACATTGGCAATACCATAAGCATAAGTATGCAGCAAAGGAATGCACCTTTCCTTTGAAATATTATGAATGTTATTTTTTTATTCATTGGTTTTAGTTCTAGCTGTGCATTTCTCTCCCCAAAAACAATCATATTAAAGTTTTAAAATTCTCTGAAAATTGATCAATGTAAAGGTTACATTTGGCTTTAGTCAAGAAGTTTTGGTGGGGCAGGAGGAAGGTGTGCGTGTGTAAAGGTGGACCTTGTGCTCCATCTGCTGTATGTATCAGTGTGGTTGCCGCAGCCTCAAGACTGCTCTAAATTGTACCCAATGCCACCAGACCGTGTGGGGGCAATATAGTAGCCAGCAATTAGTTGTGTGGAGGTACATACTAACCAGGCCACCTACTCCAGCAGCAGGGAGGTGTAGTGGAGTGTGAGTTGCTACAGCAACTCTATGCAACTGGAGGACTTCCTTGCACTGGGATGATCCTTCCATGGGCAGCTATGCCAGCTTTAGGATCACTCTGTATCAGACAATGCAGCACAAAACGGCTGAAATACTGCCCAGGATCTGTGCCTCTATCTGAACCTTGTTGGCAACTCCATACAAAATAAATTAGTCACTATGATACTTGACATCAGTCTGTCCATTGTGATAGCAAACAATTGCATATAATATAAAATATCCATGTTAATATTAATTTAGATTCATTTCTTCAAGCTCCACATCCTCCCACACAAATGTGATGGGTTCTTACCAGCTCCATGGGAAACCTTGAATGCCAAGATCTCTCTCTTGCTTCTGCTTTCAAGCTAGGGTTCAATTGTTAGCAAGCTGCGCTTTAATGTGGCTGTGTAGTCACGGCACCAGTGCTGGGAGAGATGTCTGCCAGTGCTATAAAAAACCCACCTCCATGAGGGGAATAGCTGTAGCACTGTCTACACTAGCACGTTACAGCGCTGAAACTTGCAGCGCTCGAGGCTGTGTGTGTTTTTTCACACCCCTGAGCAAGAAAATTGCAGCGCTCTAAAGGGGCAGTGTAGACACGGCCTCATAAAAAGTTGTACAGAGAGTTGTTTGTGGAAAGCAAAATAAATCAATGAGTGAAGACTGTCCCTCAGTAATTGAGAATTCAGGGTAGGTTGCCCATTTAGAAAATACAATCTATTAGGAAAGTATTTCAATTACTTTTACTATAATGACATTGGATCCAAGTTGAGGGAGTAACCTGTTGCTGCCCAGAGACAACGCTAATATATTTACTTAGCTTTTGTCCCCTCAAATATTTTTGTTTTTAAAAACTTCCTCTGTTTCCTAGGAAATCCCCCTTTTCCGCAGTGTGTGTAAATCTTTCGCAAATGTAGCTTGATCCAAGCTGTGTGCCAAAATCTGAAGAAGAATACAGCTTGCATGCTCTGAACAGAGTGGGAGACACCTGAGATGGCTCTCTGTTCAATTATTCAAGAATCTCATTTATGTGCTGCAAAAGCATTAGTGTCAGGAGGTGAAGAGGGCCACAACCGTATGTATCCAGATAACAACAAACACAGGAGGGGGAGGTCTCAAACTCTTTCAAAAGACTGACCACATGTCAATAAAGAAACTGTCTCAGATCCATTACCCTTCCTGTTTATAATCACATAACATCCCTCTGTCAACGACAACAATTGCCTACATGGAAAAATAATATTAGGAAAATATATAATGCATTTTTAGCTATCTTTAAATGCAATTTAGCAACTGGAAATAAAGGAGGTGTTAGCACCACACTACCAGCTAGTTTTCTCTGTAGGCCACCAGCAAGTGCTCTGCGGACCACCAATGCGTTGTCCAGATAAGCAGCTCTTGGCCCTGGTTTGGTAGAATTCTAACCTATCCAGGGGAAAGGAGAAAATCCCACCAGCTCCACCATAAGTCATTTTAAAGTTACTTTGTGAGATGGAGCGGAAGGACAGTTTCCCACATAGGATTGCCAACTTTGTACTTACACAAAACCAAACACCCTTGCTCTGCCCCTCTTCAGAGGCCCCGCCCCCGCTCACTCCATCTCCACCCCCTCTGTCGCTAGCTCTCCCCACCCTCACTCACTCGCTCATTTTCACTGGGCTGGCATAGGGGGTTAGGGTGTGGGAAGGAGTGAGGCAGGGTTCCAGCTAGGGGTGTGGGCTCTGGGATTGGGCCATAAATGAGGACTTCTGGGTGCGGGAGGGGTCTCCGGACTTAGGCAGTGGGTTGGGATGCAAGAGGGGGTCAGAGCTCCAGCTGGAGGTGTGGCCTGGGATGAGGGATTTGGGGTACAGGAAGGGACTCTGGGCTGGGGGGTGGAGTCGAGGGGCTTGGAGTATGGGAGGGGGCTCCAGGCTGAGACCAGAGTTGGAGCTCTGGGCTGGGGGTGTGGGTTCCAGGGTGGGGCCATAAAGGAGGGGTTCAGGGTGTGGGAGGGGGCTTTGGGCTGGGGCAGGGGGTTGGGGTGTGTGGGAGGTGTGAGGGCTCCAGCTGGGGATGCAGGCTCTGCTGTGGGGCTGGGGATGAGGGATTTGGGGTACAGGAGGGGGCTCTGGGGTAGTGCTGAGGGATTCAGCATGCAGGAGGGGGCTCCAGGCAGGTGTGTGGGGCGGTGTGAGGGCTCCAGTTAGTGGTGCAGGCTCTCGGCTCGGGATGAGGGGTTTGGGGTTCAGGAGGATGCTCCGGGCTGGGACCAAGAGGTTCAGAGAGTGGGAGGGGGATCAGGGCTGGGGCAGGGGGTTGGGGCACGGGAGGAGGTCAGGGGTGCAGGCTTTGGGCGGTGCTCTCCTGAAGCTCCTCCCGGAAGCAGCGGCATATCCCCTCTCCGGCTCCTACATTGAGATGTGGCCACGCAGCTCTATGTGCTGCCCCATTTGCAGGCACCACCCCCACAGCTCTCATTGGCCGCGGTTCCCAGACAATGAGAGCTGCGGGGGTGGAGCTTGCGGGAGGCAGCGTGAGGAGCCCCCTGGCTGCCCCTACATGTAGGAGCCAGAGGGGGACATGCCGCTGCTTCCAGGAGCCATGCGGAGCCATGACATGCCTTAGCCCCGCTGCACTGCCAACCGGACTTTTAACAGCCTGGTCAGTGGTGCTGACTGGAGCCGCCAAGGTCCCTTTTTGAGCAGGCATTCCAGTCAAAAACCGGATACCTGGCAACCCTATTCTCACATCGCCATGCTAGTTCCTGTACTTTTCCACAAGTGAAACCACAGTCCCTGTGGGAGTTACTCCAGCAGAACCCCAGACCAGAATAACTCACTTCCCCACATTCTCTTACTAGGAGGAGGACCAAGGGCCAGATTTTCTGAAGTAGATGTAGATAGACACCTACTGTGATTTTCACAAGAAACTGAGCAAATTAGGTGCCTAGTTCCCACTCAGATCAATGGGAGTTAGGCATCTAACCTTGTGATAAATGAAGTGGGGATAGCTCCCCTTTATGGACACCCAGCCAGCCAG
This sequence comes from Trachemys scripta elegans, assembly GCF_013100865.1. NCBI lineage: Eukaryota > Metazoa > Chordata > Testudines > Emydidae > Trachemys > Trachemys scripta. Next base: position 31,153,502 of record NC_048299.1, read on the forward strand.
CTAGCTATAAAATTCCTCTTTGTAGCTGTTCTCTACTTGCTTTACCTGTAAAGGGTTAACAGCCCACAGGTAAAAGAAAAGGAATTGGGCATCTGACCAAAAGGGCCAATGGGAAGGTAACAGAGGGTCCTGTGGCACCTTTAAGACTAACAGAAGTATTGGGAGCATAGGCTTTCGTGAGTAAGAACCTCACTTCTTCAGATGCACTCACTTCTTCTTCACTTCTTGCATCTGAAGAAGTGAGGTTCTTACCCAAGAAAGCTTATGCTCCCAATACTTCTGTTAGTCTTAAAGGTGCCACAGGACCCTCTGTTGCTTTTTTACAGATTCAGACTAACACGGCTACCCCTCTGATAATGGGAAGGTAGAACTTTTTAAAATTGGGGGGAAAAAACTTTCCCTTTGTCTGTTGTTCTCTGGAGGAGGAGACACAGAGCAGCAATGCTATAAGCAGGAATGCTGTGTAAGGCTTGAATCAGGTATGAAAATTCATCTGATCATACCTAGAATTAGTTATTTGAACCCCCCCCCCAAATATGTAAGTAAATTAGGGATGCTTAGCTAGATGTGATCAGTTTTATTTCTTTATTTTGGCTTGTGGATCTCCTCTTGCTAACCCCAGATGCTTTTGTTTGCTTGCAACCTTTAAGCTGAACCCCCAAGAAAGCTATTTTGGATGCTTAATTTTTGTAATTGTTTCTTTTAAGATCTAGCAAAAAGCCTAAGTTCCAGATGTATTTTTTTCCTTTTTATTTTTAATAAAATAATTTACCTTTTTTAAGAACAGGATTGGATTTTTGTTGTCCTAAGAGGTTTATAAATGTTGTTTGATTAGCTGGTACCCACAGCTAATTTCCTTTGTTTTCTTTCTCAACTCTTCCCAAGAGGGGGGTGAAAGGGATTGAGGGTACTCCACAGGGAGGAATTCCCAACTGCTCCTTCCTGGGTTCAAAGGGGTTTTTTTTGCATTTGGGGAGTGCCAGAGTTTACCAAGCCAAGGTCAGAGAAAAGCTGTAACGTTGGGAGTGCAATACAAGTCTGGAAAGGCCAGTATTATTTTTTTAAATCCTTGCGGGCCTCCACCTTCTGCACTTGAAGTGCCAGAGTGGGGATTCAGCCTTGACAAACCTGTTTAGGTACTTTTCAGAATCCTATTAGGTGCTAGATTAGACTCAGTATTGCAATGCCTATCTTTTAGTACTCTGCCATCCAGGGGAAACTACAGCCCAAAGACAGGTACCCAGACTTCTTATACAATGCATGAAGAGAGTTAGGTGCCAAAATGGACTACACCAAAGCCACCATGCTGAGTGGGGCAATTCCTAGACTAGGCAATAGGAAATGCTGGAGAGAGGGGTGTGGCCTAATCCCTGACCCTCAAAGGAGTTAGGTGCCAAACTCCAGGTGAGAGGGAGGTGTCTATCTCCATTTGGTATTCACAGCTATTGAACCCTCTCCTGGAGGTAGGTGGCTAAGACAGGTCATCCCTTTCTCACAATAGCCCTGTGTTTAGAGCACTCATTCAGTTAAATATTAATTGGTACATGGACATGAGCTTGCCAATGGCAGATTTAATAAACAGCAAGATTAGCAAATGCTGGTTGTTGGTCCACACCCACACCCCAGTCTGCTTTCCCATCTGCCAGTGACAGAAGAACAAAAAGATGGGCCCCAGTGCAGGTTTTTATTGTGGGTCTTCACATGCCAACACATCCCACTTTCAAATAAACTCTCACTTTCTGTAACTCCCCACTCATCCCTGCCTCTGCACCTTTGCTCTGCTCCCCTGTTCTCCCCTCCTCCCGCAGCTCTAGCATTGCCAACTTTCTAATGGTACAAAACTGAACACCCCTTCCCTGCCCCTTTTCCAAGGCCCTGGCTCTGCCCCGCTGCTTCTCAGAGGCCCCGCCCTCACTCGCTCCATCCCCCCTCCCTCTGTCACTTGTTCGCCACCACCCTCTCTCACTTTCACCGGGCTGGGATAGAGGTTTGAGGGCTCTGGGCTGGGGGTGAGGGCTCTGGGTGGGGCCAGAAATGAGGGGTTCACAATGCGGGAGAGGGCTCCGGGCTAGGGAAGGGTTTTGAGATGTGTGTGTGTGGGGGGGGTAAGGACTCCAGCTGGGGTGCAGGCTCTGGTGTGGGCTGGGGATGAGGGGTTTGGGGCAAAGGAGGGGGCTCCGGGCTGGGGTAAGCGGTGGGGTACAGGGTGTGTGTGAGGGCTTTGGCAGGGGGTGTGGGCTCTGGGGTGGGGCTGAAGATGAGGGGCTTGGGGTGCAGGAGTGGGCTCAGGGCTAGGACAGGGGGTTGGGGTGTGGGGGGATGCGGGGTCCTGGCAGTGCTTACCATGGCTCCCAGGAGGCAATGGGAGCTGCGAGGGTGGTGCCTGTGCGCGCAAAGGCAGCGCGTGGAGCCTACCTGGCCACCCATGAGTTTATGGGCCACAAGGACACCTGGCAACCCTACCCTACCCAGCTCCATGCCATGCCATGCCATGCCATCTGCTCCCCCGAGCCCAGGCCCTGCACCAATGCTGCTGTCGCTAGAGCTATGACCACTGCCTCCACCAACGCCAGAATGCCTGTTGTGGGAGCCCAAGCTGTGAACCACTACTGCTGCTGCCACCAGATATAGAGTCAGAGCCACATGCCGGCTCATGCTACCCCCATTTGAATTTGCCCTGGCAATGGAACGCAAGGGAAGCTCTGCCTTTGGTGGTCCCACTAATCAGAATTCATGGCAGAGTCACCATTGTGGAGCCTACTCCCCGACCAAATTCAAATGTGGGCAGTGGGGACCACTTAGGGCGACCAGATGTCCTGATTTTATAGCGACAGTCCCAATATTTGGCGCTTTTTGTTATATAGGTGCCTATTACCCTCCACCCTCTGTCCCGATTTTTCACTATTTTGCTATCTGGTCACCCTAGGACCAGTGCATTGCTCTTCCTAGAGGTTTCAGTAGGCCATAAACAATGGCAGCAGCCTGCAGCAGGCATATGTTGTGCAGCTGAGCAGCCCTGAGCTCGCAGGGACCGTCCAAGTGCATAGGGCCTTGAACAACTGCACCAGCTGTTCCTCTGTCCCTGTCAACGCCCCCCTCCACTTGATTCTGGGGTCCCACCCTCACAAGTAACTGAGTCAGTCACCATGGCAAGGAGCCCCCTTGCTGCCTCAGGGCTGATGCATTTGCATGGGTTGCATGTGTCTAACACTCTCCTTGGCCATCAGCCTCCATTTTTATAGGGGTCCCAGGGACCCATACCCACCTGTCCTGCAATGCCTTTGCAAAATCTCACATCATTTGAGCATGCCCAACAGTGGCTTGTAGTAACAGAAGTTTCCTACCCACTACTGCAGGGGTCACAGCCACTAGGCATGCTCCAGTGCTAGGGTGACCAGATATTCCGATTTTATAGGGACAGCCCCAATTGTTGAAGGTTTGTCTTATATAGGAGCCTATTACCCCCCTAACCCCCATCCTGATTTTTCACCCTTGCTATCTGGTCACCCCATCCAGTGCTGAAGGGGCTGCTGTTGGGAAATGTAGCTTGTTTCCAAAGATTCTGTAGATGAACTTGATAGGAGCAAAACCAAAGGCCGCGTAGATAAGCAAGTCAACAATGAAGCAGGTCAAAGCAGTCTTCCTACTGAAATAGGTTTGATGTTCCTATCTGTTAAAAGTCACTTTCAAGATTCAGTTTTATCACCTGAGCGATTGCATATGCCTGTACAGATTGGTCCTTGCCAGCCCATTCAAAGTGATAGGCCAGATGGCAGTTTGTAGGGGGCGGGGGGGGGAAAGGAAACTGCCTTTTTTCCCCCATCTTTATTTTGCAGAATAAAAAATGCACCACATGAAAATGTGCATGTGAAGTGGCCTAGCCTACTCATATCTGGAGAGCAACAACTGTGGCATTTACTTGAGCATCAATAAACTACTTGCCATACATAATACAATCTTTGTGCAATTTATCAGTGACACCAAGAGAACGAAATAATTGAGTAAAACGATTACCAATGAACTGTCTTTTAGCATTAGAAACCAGGAGCCACATACACCAGTCCTCTTCAGATTTAGATGTCTGCTAGGGTACTGTGTATACCATAAGCTTAAACGGAAGTTCTACAGATGCTGCAAGCACTAGGCTCTATGGCTTTAACTCACAGCAAGTTTCCATAAACAATTGCACATTTTGAGTAATAGAGGATTTCTTTCTTAGGGATACCAGAAGCGAAAAAGAGCTAATTACTCTAATACTCTACACATAATTGCTTTGTCAATTCCTCACCATCACGTCCCGCCTCAACACCAAGTGGTGGGACCTTCTATCACCTATGGAGGGTGAGAATCCCCGATGGGCCACATCCGCACAATATACATACTACCTATATGGCTCTGAGGATGTCACATGAGCCACAGCTGTGTGCTGATCTGGCCGCAAGCAGCTCACAGGTTGAGAACCACTGGGCTAGAGCTTTCCCTCCAGCTCAGCTAAGGTGGAGTGAAAGTACCCTAGAATGAGCCAGCACCTTATGTATGTGTTTATGGAAAAAAGATTGGCTAAATTAGAAGCCCCTGGGGAAAAAACATTGTGCAAAGCTCCCCCTCAGCTCCAGAGAATAATTAAATTGTAAAAGTGCTGGTTAAATGTGAAATATGGCTTGAAAATAGCTTCTTAGACTAGAAGTGCAGTTAAGGGTAGCTATAAGTACTGAGAACAAGGAGCTGCAGGAAGAAGTAAATATGAATCTCCTCCTATCCAGTTATAAGACAAGATTTGGCAACCTTGATAAAAGAACCACCACCTGACCCAATCTCACGACGGGTTGAAGCTGTAATTTTACGTAAAAGGCCAAGAGATGAGCGTCCAGAAACTGGGAAATAACGAGCAGCGCTTGGTGCTCCCGGGCGAATTTAGTAGTACTTGTCAGCAGCACAGAAGCTAGGGTTTCCCCAGAGTAAGGTTCAGCGAAGCCTGCTCCCGGGTTGGGACAAGCCACCCACCTGACCTCTCCTCTCCTCTCCCCTCCCCTAGCCACTGGCACTGATCCCACCCTCTTAGACGCTGCTTTTCACCTGGCGTCCCGTGGCTGCAGGTGGGCGGGATAAAGTGACTCTAGTCAGCCAATCGGAGCACCCCTTTGGTTTACCTTTCCCAGCCAATGAAATGGCTGGCTTTGGTAGGGGAGGGGGGTAGCAACCAGCTCGCGCCATTCCGCGGCCAACCAGGAGATAGATTCCCCCCAGCGGCTACGGGGCTGGGCGCTCCCCCCCCCCCCCCCCGCCAGTTCCCCGCCCCTGAGGGGAGGAGGCCCTGTCCGGCTCAGCCCCCAGCCATTCGAGGCGCGGCGAGGCGCGGCGCGGCGGACGGGATGGTAGTTGGCTGGGGTGGGATTCTCAGCTAGAGGAAGCTGGAGCCGCGTCTGTCGCGGGCAGAGTGCGGAGGCCTCGCTGTGCTCAGTGCAGGTGAGAGCCGGAGCTGGAGGCCGAGCCCCGCCGGCCGTTGGGCGCTGCCCTGGTTATTGGGCTGGGGGAGTGATGGCGGGGGCTGGCAAAGGGACAGAGACACCCCTCCCCCGCGAGGCGTGAGGGTCTGGGGATGCGAGTGGCGGCTCCCTGCGCGCGCCCCCAGCCAATCGGGTCGGGGACCCGTTTTCGGAGGTGGGGGTGGGGACAGGTGCGTGTGTGGGGACAGAGGGAGGGGCTGCCCTGGGGCTGGTGGGGGCTCGGGACCGGGGATGTCCGGAGGGGGTCTGTGGGGGCCGCTGGGGCCGGATGCCCTGCGGAGAAGAGCGGTGTCCAGGGGCCGGGGACGTCTTGGGAAGGAGGTCTGTACAGGGCTGCTGTATCTGATCTGTTTCATAATGACTTCAGGGTTGATCAGGCTTGTTAGACGTTAGTTTTAATTTTTTGTCCTTATGCCCATAGCTCTCTGAGCTGGGATCTCTGGGTGGTGGGAAGGGAAGAGTTCACCTGGCTGAGGAGTTGGGTGTGAAGAGAAGGAGGCTGCCCCTGTATAGGCTTTACATAAGTGGCAGTCAAGGCAGGGGTGCTTTTACAGCAGCAGACCTGTACTGGTGTATGGGAGGCAATCTGTTGCCAAATTTGGGTTTTATTTTTGCTGGTGGATGAATGGGAAGAGTGAATTGTCTCAGTATGGGCTGGTGGGAGGAGACAGGAGGGACGAGCACCAGGCCCACTTGTCAGGTTGTTGTATCCAGACAGATACAAAAGCCTTGTTTGTCAGGGAGCAGATTCCAAGATGTCACCAGTAATTCAACATTAGTTTGTTGACATGAGAAGGCAGATGTTACAAGGAAATGCTCCTGTTAGTGTTGAGTACATTGAATGTTTTGTTAGCACAAAGATTAAATGCTGTTCTACACAGCAAAGCTCATTTTATTTTATACAATCTTCTTTTTATGAATGCTTGTTTATCTTTTATTTCCAGTTATACTGTTTATTTTAAAGTGCCATAATATGGGGGGATGGTTGTAATTTGAATACTGCACTAATCTTTGTGCATAATCTATTCATACCTACCTCTTGTATCTCAGATTTTCATCCATAGATATCAAAGTGCTTTACACAGGAGATCAGTGTCATTTCCCCCATTCTACAGATGAGGGAACTTAAGATACTGGGAGGTGAAGTGAGTTGCCCAAGCTCACCCAGCAGGCCAGTGGTAGAGTCAGGAATAGAGCCCAGGTCTCCTGGGTTCCAATCCAGTGCTCTCTCGCCTAGATTGCATTGCCTCTCCATGGTGTATAAACTATACATTTTACTTGATGGGTCAAAATGTAAGGGGAGAAGTTCGCTTAACTATGAATAGTGTTGCAGCCATTTCTTGTTTTAAAATGTAAGGCACCATTGGGAATAGTTAAGGAGAATTAATTTATAAGAAGTAATGGATGTGAATAAATCATTGAGTAACATCAGACTACATAGCTAAACCCAGGAGACCTATTAACTTTAATTTATAGGGCATTGGAACCATGAGGTATTTCTATGAATTGCTTAAAAATAGCTTAATTCACTTCTGTGAAACAAACTCCTTACGGATAAAATATGTGGACATTAATAAAACATACAGCAGGCAAGTCTTGACAAAGTTTATAAATAAGATTATTCACTTGCTCAATTGTGTGCAAAGAGCACAAATTGTGTTTACTGTGAGAGTTGGAAAGGGTGGCTGGCAGACCCAACTTTAATTTTCTATGTTCTCTTTCCTGAAAACATAATTCTACCTTTATTTTAGTTTATAGTCATAACAAAGCATCTCCCTACATTTCCAGGCTACTCTTAGGTCAAGCCATAGACTTCTTTAATAGTTCATTTCCTCACTGTTTATTCTAAAATGTTTGGGGAAACTTGAACGGCAGTAAGTATTTTTCTGTCTGGAAAACTTACCGCCTTGGACACATCTACTGACTTCACCATATTCTGATAATGGAGAAAATCAAATATTTTACAAGCCCATTTAAAAATAAAACCCTTTTCCTCAACAAGTAGATTTTTTCCAAGTTCAATAAATGTATGTAATCTGCTTGGTGGTCGTCTTTAATTTACATTTTTTGAATCCAGTTTGCAATTAAATATTTTAATAATTGATTAAAATCCATTGGAACACTTCACTAAACTCTTAATTACTTTGCTCATTTTGTAGTATTTAACAAATAGAACAACAGTTCTTGGAAAGCTCAACTGCTCAAAGTTTTAAATGTCGTTTAGTGAGATTTGTGGTTTTATCTTCTAACCTGGTTATCTTGGTAAATGAAGGACCTCCTATCAGAAGGATTTACTTACTGATATAGCAGCAGGTTGAATAGAGATATTTGCTGACTATGTGTCACTTTTAAACTAAGTACAGTAGTTAGAATTTTTGGGGTACATGCAATATAAAGTCATCTGCAATGTTGCTTTTTGTGCATTGATTTTTTTTTTATCTGTTGCTTGTCATATTTGTAGAAGTATTTAGTCATAAATGAAATCTTGTCTGAAATAAAGTAAAATTTGCTTGTTTTGTTGGCTCAAATTGTCAGAAAGGACACAATCTCCCATTTTACTGTACTTGGGAATTAATTTTAGCATTGAGCTAAATGATCCTAGTAGAATTGTGCAAAGCCTGCCTTCATTCAGAATGGTTAACTATATGCTCCCAATACTTCTGTTAGTCTTAAAGGTGCCACAGGACCCTCTGTTGCTTTTTACAGATTCAGACTAACACGGCTACCCCTCTGATACTTTATACCATGTTTGTAGTCTCCAGAAGTTGTCTTAAAGCAACACTTGATTTAAGGCCCTTCACTTTAAGTTTTAATAAAAGAGTTGGTTTTCATTGTTGTTGACATTTCAGTTAAAACTTTTACTCTGATTTAACTTTTCCCTGTTGTGTTCATAAGACAAACGTAGCACTGGTGTGGAGTTGAGAATGAGAGTGAAATTGGACTAATCAATCTGATCAGAATGAAAATATGTAATCCGCCAATATAGAGAAAAGTAAGTTAGATTTATTTGAGTCCAAGATGGACATGTGTTCTTTTTTTAAAATAAAAGTTTGCTTCAGATGTACAGGTATAGATGGAAAAAATAAAGCACTTTAAGGACATGTCGGAGAAAATGCTTCTACAGACATAATGCTAATTCTGGAAACTAGTATATTCATACTATTCAAGTGTCAAATTTAGGTACTGGTAATTGGTATTTCAGAAGGACACAGTGTATGAAAGCTGCAACTCCTCCTCAGCATTGTGCTTGTAAGAACCAGCACACTCCTCTTTCCTGAGTGCCTGGGGGCGGGTGCTGGCACTGTCACTGGAATCTGCTGAGATACCCATCTCTTCTCTTGACCCTGGCAATTCACGAGTTGTTTCAGTTTCAGACAATATTTTTTCAATATCTAATCTCTCCCTCCTTTTCTGCTCCCTCCCCACTTGATTGAAAAACCCCCAGTGCCCTCTGCCCCCAGAGTCACTGACTGGCCTGTGGGGAGGAGGGAGCAGCTGGGAACTGCGGGCTCAAGAGGAGGCCCCATAATTCAGGGAGAGGGCAGCCTTCCTCTGCACAAAGCTCACTGTATTACAGACCTTTGGAAGTATAGCAGGTACTGTTATAATTTGTTCAGAGCAGTCTGTATTTGTTTTATTGGAGTATCTTTTTCTTTTCTTTGAAAGTTGCTTCAGTGAATTCATTGTGGGATTTTATGTCACTGGCTTCAGCCAGGCACATTCTGTGTAGCAGCCATGCAAACTTGTACTGGCACAGCAGCAGGAACTTATTCTTGAGTCCTGACCTGTAGTACATGTGCTGTTCCTGCTCTATGCCTCTTAAAAAGAGGTTGCTGTGTAAATGACTGGTCTCTGGCTTGGTCAAGGGTGGTCAGGTAGTGGTTGCATTCAGTAGGGGAGGTTTTTGGGGTGAGTGCTTGTTGTGAGAAGAGCTGCTCCTGCTGCAGCAGAGTTCAGGATCTCAACAGGACAGGTATCTCCAGCTGTGGAATATCTCTTGCATGTTTATGAGCCAGGCCAGATGAGAGCCCATAGGTGCTGAAACTAGAGGTGCGGGGTGGGTGCTACTGCACCCTCTGTCTTATAATGGAAATCACTTCATACAGGGTTTACAGTTTGGCTCTCAACACCCCTACTATAAAAATTATTCCAGCACCCCTGAGAGAGCCAGAGCAGGTTGAACATTTTTCTACTTCTCTTAGGAGCTCTGAAGGTACCAGAACATGGGATTGGTTTTGGTGAAGATTAGCAGTGTCCCAGGGTGGCACCACTTCCTATAAATTACCTCCAAACGTTCGTTTTTAATTCACTGCGCCTCAGTTGCACTTGCTATGTCAGGACTCTTTCCTCACTTCCCCAGTTGCTACTCTAGTCTTTTGAGGTGTAGTTTTCAGATCCACTCTTCTTCCCATGTGGAGCAGAGAAGCTTGGTGCCACAAAGGTTCTCTATTCCTAGAAGCAGGGTTTATTTGCTGGGCTAACTTAATTTGGCCTTTCCTATACTAGAGAATTTTGGTGTTGCACTCACTGCTACCACATGAAATACATTGTATGTCAAGACTGCTTACAGTGGTACATAGATGTTCATATTGCTGTTGATATGGCATTTCCTTGGAGCAAGGCTAGGCACTGTTGCCTTTCATTGACACTGCATCATTGCAGTATCAGTACAGACAACCAGCAGTGGTATAAGAGCTATATCAATACAATTAGGCTTCCCAGTGCAATGCTCCTGCCAGCCCAGAACATTAGCTCAGTCGCCATTTAAAATGGGTGCATGCAGTTCTGAGAGTAGTTGAGGTTATATTCTGTGGCTTCAGCTCTGTCCATTTCTCTCTCCATGGCTGCTCTCAGTTGCTTCACCTCCAGAGCAGCATAAAAGGATGCAAGAATAGAATTAAAAATAAGGCCTTATTTAGGACTTAAAAAAAATTCCACTATGGGATTAATCTGGAAAACAAGGGACAAAAATCAAAGGCCGGTTAGCAGACACATGGCCACATACAAGCAAGCACTACTCCCTCTGTATTTGTTTTATTGGAGTATCTTTTTCTTTTCTTTTTAAAGTTGCTTCAGTGAATCATTGTGGGATTTTATGTCACTGGCTTCCGCCAGGCATATTCTGTGCAGCAGCCCCAGCACTATAAAAAACCCACCTCCACGAGCTCCCAGCGCTGGTGCACTGTTTACACTGTCACTTTACAGCACTGAAACTTGCAGTGCTCAGGGGTGTGTTTTTTCACACCCCTGAGCGAGAAAGTTGCAGCGCTGTAAAGAACCAGTATAGACAAGCCCTAAGGAGTCCATCTCCCTCATCAGCATCTCCCATGCTCTTTATATGTTAAAAAGAGAACATAGAATAAGATCACTAGCTGAGAGGTACAGAAAAGCTGATTTGGTGCTCTCCAAGTAAATCCACTTCCACTTAGCACTTCGTTATCCACTTGTCCTATCCCTCCAGCCCCTGAGAAGAGGTACATCCTGCAGGGTCCATATTGCATAGCGTGGGTGTGTGGTGTTTTTTGAAAGGTGGGTGAGATAGAGGGACACTGGCTTGGACACACAGGAAGGGTGTGAACTCCCACTGGGCCTGGCTCCTCCCATCTTTGGATCCTAGGGAGATGGAAAGCATTAGCTTATTTGCTTTTACTTTGCATCTCAGTAATTTGAAATAATAGCAGAATTAAAATGAAAAGAGAAATCAAGCTTATTGCTTTTTTGGCACTGGTAATCAAGGTGTTCAGCGTAAAAAGGGGATCCAGGGTCTGAGTCACTCTGGGAACTGATCAAAGGGAAGCTGCTGATTCTCCATCTCATTTGTTAAGTCCTGTTCCCTGCCCCTCATGGTGCATGAGCTAGTGCTGGATAGAACTGCTTGAAGCATCCATTGGAACAAACATTATGTGAATGGGTATAAAAGTACACTGTATAATAGACACTATGAAGTAATTCTCGGTGCTGTAATGCTTTCAGGACATGCTACTTATGGATGGGCAACCACTGTGTGCACCTGAATCAGGATAACTAGTATTGATTAACTATACTGATGCAAGTTGCAATAGCACAGTTATTTATTATTTGTATTACAGTAATGCTTGGAGGCTGGAGTATCGCTGCATCCACTGAGGAGGAGGGAGGCAATAACAATGGACAGTGAGGCTGAGGCAGTTTCTTCAGTCAGCTGGGCTTTGCTATAACATTTGTCTTGTACACTGCATAATACAAAGGGGTTGAGTAAATGAATTCAATATATAGTTTAAACTTTGTTATGCAGTATCACTAAGAAAAGGTATGTTCTGCAGTTCTAGCAATCTGTAACAAATAGATAGTTGTGTACACAAATTGCTGTGACTTTAGAGTTGAGAGTGTGGAGCAATTTAAAAGCCAGGAAATAGCCACTTGATGTATTGATTACAGGTTTTCCCCTTAAATCCATGGAAAACATTCCAGCTCTTTTATGCCAAACATATAACTGTTTCTGGATAAGTGTAAGTGCACTATACTAATTCTAGTTATACTAATTATCCCCTGACTTTCCACAAGTGGAGCAAGGAGTTACCTGCAGTTGGCAGGGGATTGTGCAATTGTACAAGTACAAAATGAAGTTTCCTAGAGGATTTATTTGCAATACAAATCTTTCCCAGTGGAGGAAGGCTTTCATATGAGAAGTTTCCAATCAAGATTTATATATTATTATGTGTGCTAGTGTTAAAAGCAAGCATATGAAATCTTGTGAATGTTTTGACTATATGCCTGCCTTGAGTGATTTCACTGAGAAGCCGCTGGACCTCAATTTAGCATTCAGTTAGCTGATGTGTAGTTCTGCATTTAACCAGAGTGATGACATTTAGAGTCTTATGGGACAAAATTGGGCCTGGGTGGTTTTTAGATACATTTAAAATCTAGGCAATTTAAAGAGTCTCTCCAGCAAACAAGAGTTTCCCTAAGTTTTCATACTTCTTTGAGAAGGAGAAAGCCATCCTTTTATTTCCCGGTGTTTAAAAAAGCATGGTTTAAATAGCATAAAATAGAGCTCTGTAGGTTCTTTATTGGTATGAAAAGGAAAAAAAAATGTGTTTAGCGAGTACTATCAACTCTCAGGATAGGACAGATTTCACAATAGTATTGGTCTTTTCTCTGTTTCAGGCTCAGAAGATTGACTCTTCTGCGTGTTCCCCCTTTGGTGGTATCGTCAATCCATGTTGAATGCTGAGAGTAAGTCAGTCTTCCAGATAAAATGATTACTTGATAACTACTTCCTAAACCATTGCTTTCTGATAACACAGGATTGGATTCAAATTTCTTTATTAATCTCTTGTAAGGCTCTAAACATAATAGTATGGATTAGTGTTGTCAACTGTTTTAATTGTCTTAAACATTTGTTTAAAGTATCACAGGTGCTTTATTTCATGAGTTAAGGATGCAGTCCCTGACTTGTTAAACTTGCAATGGTCATGATAGAATGTGTTGCAGTGCGGGACACTCCCATTTTTATGGTACAAAGTTCCTCAAAAAAGGAAATATCAACAACATCAACATCTGCAATATATCATATTGCAGTTTGCCATCATTACACGAGTACTAAAAACTGTAGTATGAAAATAATATTCATTGCAGTGACTGTCCCTACAGAATTGTTTTATAACTGTCTGTGTCTTCAAATTTGCCAGTGTGTCAATTCAGTTTTAACTAAAGAGATTACAGAAGTTTTCCTGCATTCATAATAAACTGTTTTCTGTACTGATCTCCGCTTCTAAAACTAGAGTCATTCCAAATGGAATGTAGTAGTTCCATATGGAACTCAAACACACAGAATTACTGTTTAATAAGTTATATTATTCATACAGCATTATTATATAGTCCACAGGTGGCCAAACCGTGGCTCGTGAGCCACATGCAGCTCTTTTATAGTTAAATTGTGGCTTGCGGAACTCTCCACTCCCTCCTCGTCCATTCTCCACCTACCAGACTGTAGCGGGGGAACTTGAGTCTTCTGCCCTGCCACGGTGTGGTGAGGCTAGGGGCTTCTGCCAGAGATGAGTTGCCTGCTGGGGGGGCACAAGTTAAAGGTTTGCTCCCCCCCCCCCCCACAGCCTGAGTCACAAACACCTCCCCCTCCCCCAACTTACCGGCAGTGGCTGCTCCCTGCAGCTCCCAGCTCTTAGCTCTACATGGAGAGGCAGTGGAAAACACCTGGGAGTTGCAGGGAGGGGCTGCTGCTTTAGGCCCCTGGGGAGAGGCACCAGCAAAAGCAGCGGCTTTCCTTGCAGCTCCCAGCTGTTTGCCATTGCCTCTCCCCACGGCCAGCTGTAGTTCCCAGCTTTCTGGCTCCAGCAGCTGCTGTGTAGGGAGGGGGCCTGGCAGCACCAGCAAACCCTGGCAAAAATCAGGAGAGGCATGTGAACCCCCTCCCCACATACATTCTGCAATCTCTGGCTTCTGCCTAATGTGGTGGAGAGTCTCGGGGCTTCAGCCCCATGGGGTGTGCCTGCCAGGGCTTGAGCAGGAACAGGCTGAAGCCCCGAGCCCCGGCAGGCACATCCCAACTCTCAAACATCTGAAGATTGTTGTATGCGGCTCAGAGATTCATAAGTTTGACCGCCCCTGTTGTATATCATGAATAATACCTAAAAGAAAACACTTAACACTTTGCTAGTTATATACTAAATACAGAAGCTTTCAAATGCACAAATGAGAAACAGCCATTTACAAAATAGTATTAAACTGCAGACATGCAGATAGTAAAACATTGCTCTTTTCATCACTTTGTCTTTATGTTGTATAGTGACTTAGTGGCAAAATAGAGTTGGCCAGGCCTGTCAAGACAAATTTAAGGCTCTGGTATGTCATGTTTGCTGGGATCCCACTCCATCCTGTTTCACCCCAGGGTATGCTTTACTGTAGATGGGTTAAATAATATAGTTATCTACGACAGAAACTTTCACTAAAACTACATTCTTGAAATATGGACTCAGTTGTAAGAAGCTAATGTAAGCTGTGTTTAATTGTCAGTTCCATTAGGTTAGGAAAAACTCATAACTAGATCTGACAATTCCCCTTTTTCCCCTAATAGATCAGTCTATTCCCATCAATTCAGTCCCATCAGTTCTTCCCATCCAGCCTCACCTCTGCTCCTGGGATTCTTCACACCCCCAGAGGCTGAGGTTGGAGCCGCAGGAGGGTCTCCAGCCCACTCTCCCCTTCAGGCTCAGGGTGGCAGCTTGAAGTACTCCTCCCTCCTCTTCCCCTTTCTCTTACCAGGCACCACTTGCTGCAGGGAGGGAAAGGAGAGGGAGCAGAGGAGCTGTCCCCACCCACAGGCTGGAGTGGATATCCCCTGAGCTGTGTCTCTCTTTCTGCTCCCTCCTCCCCCACTCCCATCCTGCTAAAATAGGTGAGGAGGAGGGGCGGGAGAGGACAGAGCACACTCTCCTGCTTCCTGCAGCAGCTGTGATTGAGAACCACTGTTTGGAAACTGGTGCCTAGATCTAGGCAAATTTTCTTGATGCTGGTAACACTGCGCTGAATTTTGCTTACCCTCAGACCATCAACTATGAAGAGTGTATACAAGTCCAGGCACAGAAAAAAAAGAAAAGGAAAGTAGAGGAAAAACTGCAGAACAAGAAGCAGGGAAAAGAACTCTAGAATATTTTGGATGGAAACCAGGGCATGGCGAAGGAGAGAAAGATGATGGTAATTCTTTGAGATCTGTATCTGGAAGAGGAGGAAGAATATTTAGAGGATAAGGATGAACAACAATCATCCCATTTTTCTGTTAAGAACCTTCTTTCACATGCAGGGCCTGTAAAACAGGGTGACATAAACAGATTTGTGCTTCATAACTGCAAGAGAAAAATCCACCCAGAAAGGGATACTTAAGGAAAGCAGTTTCCCCGTGTGCTTCTTTCCTATAGTTTTTCAAATGGAGAAAAAATTGAACTGGATAGCAGTGATGTTGCATGCTGTTTATTGCATTCCATATTGACTTTTCCCCAGAATGCAGCAACTCAAGGTGTTCTTCCTACCTTAGTCCCACTAAGCCGCATGGGTGGCGGGTGTGATAGACCTGGGGAGTATAAGCCTCTATTGGTGCAGCCACCACCAACCTGCCATTGGATGCCTGGGCCATGGTGGCCCTGCCTGTGCTCCGTCTCTTTCCCCTCCTTGATCTGTCCCTTCCCCGAGGCCCTCGCCACTGCCTGGTGAGTCCCTTCTCACTCCTGTCCTCCACTCTATTCACTCATCTCCTTCACTGTCCTTTCCTGCGAGACCCCATCACACGCTGTATCCATCCTCACCCCTCCCACCCTTGTGAGCAGGGTGGAGGAGAGGAGGGACATAGCACGGGGTGGCAGGACCTGGGGCCAGATAGAGGTGGAATATGGGCAGGGCTGCAGGTGGAAGAGGCGTGACAGGGAGCTGGCCTCCCTGAGGGGAAGCTTCATCTGCCTACCATGCACAGCTGTGTAAAGAAAACCTGACCATGGAAAAAACAATGAACACATAATATGCTATGTGAAATAGATGAATGCAAGAAGAAGATTAAAAGATGATAAAACCATCCACTCACTGCTGAAGACAAATTTTGCAAATGAAAAAGAAAAGTGGAAGGAAACTCTGGAACACGTTTTAGATGTTTTATTTCTTGAAGAATGAGGATTAGTTTTCTGTTACTTGAGAGGCAAGCTGGGTGATGAATCCAATGGCAATTCCTTGGATGTTACTGAATTGTTAGCCAAGTATGATTGGATTTTGGATGATCATGCAGACTATGTAAAAAGGCACAGGCGCAACATAGAGAGTTCAAATGTGCTACTTATCACCTGAGCCAAAATTAATTTATTCAAGAATGCACAGGGAAAGGTGTGAAAACAGTCTGAGGTGAAGCTGAAGAGGCCAACTACTTCTCAGTAATTTCTGATGCATCCAGACAGCTCACACAAGGAACAAACACTATTGATCCAATACATTTATCAAATACCTACTGATAACTTTGTGATTCAGGAACACTTTTTTGTGCTTCAGAGACTTTAGGAAGAAGACTGCTGAGGAAATAGCAGAAATGATTCACAACACCATAGATGAACATGGATTAGATTTCAAACTGTTGTAGTCAAGTTTATGATGGTATTGTGCCAATATGGCACGGCAGGCTTCTGGAGATCAGGCAATGGTTCAACAGAATCCTCGGGCATGTTTTTCTCCACATGGATTGAATACTTTGAACTTAGTTTGTGCTGATTCAGCTGAGTCATCAATTGATTGTATTACGTTCTTTGGATACCGTCAGCCATTGTACAGTATTTTCAGCACATGTCCAACAGCAGTGGGAAACTCTTGATTCATTCCATTTAATGTCTGTTATGTAGTGGGCTGGGTGTATTGACTGTGTATGTGTTCTTTTGCCAAGAACCTGAAAGGCTTACAAATGGCATTGAATGAGTTGACTGAATTAAACCTGACTGCCAAAACCAGAAGTGATATTGCTGGACTGGTAATATGCATTTAGTTAACTTTTGATGTTCTAACTTTCCTCAGTTTGGCTGAAAATTCTAATCCCCATCAATGAATGGAATTTGGTCCTTCAGCATGGAGATGCAATGCTTGATGTTGAAAGAGACAGCACTGAGGACTTCTCACTGAACTGGCACAGTTGTGAGAGAAATGGAATGAAATTTATGATGAATGTGTTCATGTTGTAGCAAAACTTTGGTATTGATTCTCCAGGGGCAATACATCCATCCAAAAATAAAGGTGATGGCGCAGGTAATCGAGACAAGCCTGTAAAGGACACTTTTCTGGGATGGTGTTTTCTTTTACATTGTAGTCTCTGTTGTAGGTGGCCTCAAAAACAGGTTGCTGCACTCGTAATATATCTGTCAAAAACTTGAATTTCCATGGATCTTCCTTGAAAAAGTTGAAGTTGCCCTCCATGCCTTTCAGCATTCTGAATCTTTATTGCACTATCTCTGGTGATGTAAAAGAGGAACTGGTGTTTTGCAATCGCGTTTGCAAAGAAGACATTGGCCCAAAAATACTGTTGCCATTTCACTAACTAACTAAACTGCATGAAATCTCTCTGAAACCTCTTCCCCAACCTGATTGTTGCACTTCACCTATTTTGCTGCATACCAGGCTCTAGGGCCAGCGTAGAAAGATCTTTTAGTGTGCTCAAGTGTGTGGATAAGTGCCAGCGTGCAGCTAGGGGTCAGTCAAGAGTTAATGGCCTAGCAACTCTTGCAAAGTGGTCTGGAAGATCGGTCAGTTTCAATGATCATTCATTCATTCATTCATTCATTCATTTGCTAAGAAAAAGGCAAGAAAAGCACCATTATAAGTTGAAAATATTAAAATAAATCATACAGAAACGTACCTTTCTAGCTTCTTTACTGCATTCTTATCACATTCTTATCACTGACAGCTTTCTTTTTGCTTCTATTTAGTTTGTACTTCAGTCTTGAATTCATCGTCTCTTTGCTTATATTCATCAGTCAAATTTATTTCTGGAGATACCAGTACTTTATTCATACAGACTTTACAGACTTTTTGGAAGCTCTCTGAGCTTGGTGCCCTGGTACAATTGTCCCCCCTTCTACCCTACTTGTCAACCTTAGAGGTGGCTCAATATCACAAAAAAGGAAGACTGTCTTAAATCACTTCTCATGGGTGTTCATTGAAGAAAGAGCCTAACATTTTTTTGTAATTAATTTTTTAAATACACATACGATTTTAAAGTTTGTCATGCTCTTTTGAATTGTTTTGGTTTATTGCACAGATGGTCTCTGTTTTAATCACTATTAGCTCTTCTGCAGTATTCTCTTCTAAACGATGCTGTGACAAGTGGCCCTCTTTTGGATGCCACCTGATGTTCTGAGATATCACTGAGCCTGCCTATTATGCCAACCTTGGCACCCTTTTTACCTGTCTTGCTGAGCCAAGCTATTAAGCTTCCTCCAGTGCACACACAGGCAGGGCCACACCAGACTGCAGAACGAAACATACACTGAGATCAGTTCTGGAAAGGCTCAGCTTAAAGGACTTGTCCCAGGACTCAGGTGTCCACCTCCCTTGGAGTGCAGACCCAAAGATATATTATGAAATTCGCCTCCTACCTCAATGTGGAGGAAGGTATGCACAACTTCTTATCCCCCTCCCCCCTTCAATTATGAATTGTACAGATGGGGTTATGCTATAAACAAGAAATACGTTTATTAACTACAAAAGGTGAATTTTAAGTGAATATAAGAGATAAGACCGAACAAAGCAGATTACTGAGCAAATAAACCAAAGTATGCAAGCTAAGCTCAATATACTTAAACAGGTTACAAAACGTAATTTCTTACCCTAAATGTTATTTTAGGCAGGTTGCAAAGTTTCTGTGGTTCAGAGTTCCAGTTATATTTATCTTTGGACTGGACCCCTATCTCAGTCTGGACCCTCCCGCCTTCCCTTTAGGTAGCTTTCTTCTTGGGCAGACAGGCCATGGAGAGGAGGAGTCCCGTTTGCCTTCTTCCCCACCCTTAAATAGGATTTACATAAGACAGGAGTCCTTTGTTTCCCAAACTTGTCCCCCTTCCCTTCTACTGGGAAACTTACAAGAAGTCCCAGGTAATGTTTAGTATCCGGTGACAAGACGACCTGACTTAATAGTTTCACAATTACATCCCTGGGCGCCTCACAGGAGGGAGAGAGATTAGTATCTGTGGTTTTGTTCCTTCCTGATGGCTCATGAAATTTGATGGCCTGTCGTCTGGTGAATGTCTTCCCAATACACACCCAGTTGTAATTGTTACATAGTCCATATTCCTAACTTTAGATACAGAAATGATACGTGTATACAAATTGGATAATCACATTCAATATATTATAACCTTTCCAATGCTATCTTACAAGACCCATCTTGCATAAAGTATATCTGTTACGTCATATTCATATCATAAGCATATTTTCATAAAGAATATGGAGTGAAATGTCACAGATGCCATTTCAGATTTTTGGCATTTCACTTCATTTTTTAATCATGGTTAGCAACAAAAGAAATTCTAACAATGGTACAAGCCCATTATTAGGTGAAGATGGAAAAATCATTAATGATGCAAAAAAGGCAGAAGTGGTGAATAAATATATATTTATTATGTATTTGGAAAGAAACCGGATGATGTGCATATCACTTGAGGAGTATGAAGTATCTTCCAGCCCATTAGTAAATGAGGTTGTTAGATCATATCTGCTAGGGATAAACATTTTAAAATCAGCAGGTGTGAGTCTGTCTGCCTAGGCTAGGAGGTTCACTAGCAGCTTCAGTGTACACGTACCCATACTGGACAAGCAACTCAACATGAGCTTCAACTGAGATGCTGTGGCAAAAAGGGCTGTTGGAATCCTCGGATGTATAAACAGGAGAGTAGGACTTAGGGGGTGATTTTTACCTTTCATATATAATTATGCAATTAATACCAGAATACTATGTCCAGTTCCAGTGTCAGCATTTTAAAAAGGATGCTAAAAAATTGGAGAGGGTGCAGGCAAAAGCTATAAAAATGTTTCACGTACTAGAGAAATCTTATAGCCGGGGTTCTTAAACTGGGGTTGGGACCCCTCAAGGGGTCATGAGGTTATTACATGGGGGGGTCGCGAGCTGTCAGCCTCTATCCCAAATCACACTTTTCATCCAGTATTTATAATGGTGTTAAATAGATAAAAACATTTTTTTAGTTTATAAGGGGGGGTCGCACTCGGAGGCTTGCTGTGTGAAAGGGGACACCAATACAAAAGTTTGAGAACCAGTGTCTTACTGTGAGAGACCAATCTTGTTAAACCCATTTATTACACTGCTCTACAGCCAAAATGCTTCTGAAATAAATGTAGTCAAACTTTACTAATTCTGGGTCACTGAGAACGAAAATGATGCTTAAAATTGTTGATTGGCTCTAGTTTTCAAGATATGCTATTGGGTCAGTATATACTGTTACAAAAGATTCCTCCTCCACGGTGTAGTAGTTGGTTGGCAGGATTCTTGACCATAAAAGCTTCCTTATGCAGAGGCAGACTGCACCAAACTACGAAGGAGTTCATGAAGAAATTTCTTTTCTGTGCCGAACAGGGTCTTAGGATGCAAATCCTTAGGAATGCCTAAATATAGTTACTTCTGGTCACTGGTGATGCCAACAACAGTTAATTATGCTGTTCTGATAAATATCACTGCTTTATTTTGCAATTTCAGTATTAAAGGAACAAATGCAGTGAATTACATCAATTGAGTAAACATAATTTCATTAAGTAAGAACCATGTATCTTAATCATTACATATGCAGCCTAGTCTGATCAGAGGAAAAAATATGATGTGACCCTCTCCTATAGTTCTGCTCATTTCAGCAAGTAAGTTGAAAGAACACAAGATGTGTTTTCGTTGAAGATATTAGCATGCTGAACAGGCTGCCTTCAAATACCTTTAATTAACCAGAATAAAATATCCCTACCCCAGGAAAAACCCTTCATCTGCCCCCTATAGTTCTTTTCCATGTATCTGTCACAGTTCAAGGCAACTTGCCCCTGTATTTCCCCTCTGTGGACCAACAAGGGCACACACTCTCAGGCTTCTGACTCACATGGTGTTGCCTCTCTTGGGTGGAGACACACCCTTCTGACTAGGATATCTCCAGACTGAACAGTTCCTTACCTTCACTGTGTTAGTCCCAGCCAAAGACAGACTGCCTAAGCAGATCTGCTTTTTTTTCTCTTCAGAGACTAAGAACAGTGTAATTTGCCCACATTTAAGCTACAACACTCCTCTTTCTATACAAGCTTATTTATTATTGTAAAAGGAAAAATTATAATTCCAGAAAGAAAATATTAAAAACTAAAAAGGACCTACATGCCTGCCAATAAGCTTACGAGAGATCACCCCCAGTCCAACATGGGGGTGATTAGACCTAAAGGGATCCTTTCTGTGGTTGCAAGTTCATAATAGCTTCATCTCAGAGCTAGCGCACTAATGAAAAGTTTAGTCTGTCCTTTATATAGTTCAGGGGTCTTTGATTTGGAGTTTCCAGGAGTAGGTAATCAGTACACAACAAGGTTTTCTCCCCAGGATCTAGCTTCAAAAGGACTCTTAGGAAACCCACTTCACAAAGATTGTCCCAATTTGTTTGAAATTCCTATTGTGACGGGGTGGATCACAGAAACCTCCATCTGATGTGCCAAGACCACTTCTGCCCCCGTTTTCCTGCCCTGTCAGCTTAGGACTTCAGTGCCCTGCCTGGTTTGAGCCAGACTCGATAGCCTGCTGCAAACCCAGACCCAGGTCTGAATCACGTCACCTAACAGCTGCAGGTTTAGCTGAAAGCAGCTAACAGAAGTGTTCTTATCTTTAACACTCAGATGCCCAACTCTCAATGGGGTCTAAACCCAAATAAATCCGTTTTACACCATATAAAGCTTATGCAGGGCAAACTCATAAATTGTTCACCCTCTAGAACACTGAGAGAGAGAGACGTACAGCTGTTTGCCTACCCAGGTATTAACCCAGAGTATGTGTTAATTAATAAATAGTGATTTTTATTAAATACAGAAAGTAGGATTTAAGTGGTTTCAAGTAGTAACAGACAGAACAAAGTAAATTACCAAGTAAAGTAAAATAAAACACGCCGGTCTATGTCTAATACAGTTAGAAACTGAATACAGATAAAATCCTCACCAGTTCCAGAATGTTTCCTTTTACAGACTAATCTCCTTTTAGTCTGGGTCCAGCAATCACTCACACCCCTTGCAGTTACTGTCCTTTGTTCCAGTTTCTTTCAGGTATCTTTTGGGGTGGAGTGGCTCTCTTTAGCCAGCTGAAGACAAAATGGAGGGGTCTCTCATGGGCTTGTGGGTGGAGACCCCCCCTCCTCTCTTCTATGCGCCAGCTACAAAATGGAGTTTTGGAGTCACCTGGGCAAGTCACATGTCCATGCATGACTGAGTTCCTTACCAGCCAAGCTACATTCCTAGGAAAGCCTAGATGTGGATTGGTGTCTTCAAGTTCATTGTTGGCTTAAGTGTTTCTTGATTGGGCACTAACTGAGAATAGTCTTTTTCCCTCAGGAAGCTGACAAACTGCTTCACTACAGCCTACTTAGACTCAAACAAGTATGCAGCCAATATATATAACGTTGAATACAAAAATGATACATGCATACAAATAGGATTAATAGATTCAGTAGATCATAACCTTTACAGAGATAGGTTACATGGCATATGTAGCATAAAACACATTCTAGTTATGTTATATACATCCATAAGCATATTTCTATAAAGCCTTATGGATGGCACCGTCACACCTATCATTTTAGCAAGGTTTACATAAGTCTCCTAGAAAAGTTACCTACAATCCTACAATAACATGTAAACAACTGCATTTTTAATGCAATAAGCCCCAAAAGTAGTACACTTAATTCAGTAAGGTTTATCCAGGATATTTCAGGAAATTGCCATCTGTCACAGTAGTATTATTATTACTTAACATTTGAAACATTTTAAATACTGATTATCTTGACAGGACATCAGTTATTTGCATACACTTTAAAATTTATTAAAGCAAAGACACTCATTACAGATACAAAGTTGGTGGGGTACCATATAATACTAGGAACCATTTTGTCTGTTTCCACTAACTTGGTCAAACTGAGAGTTGGTATTTTTATGATGAAATTTCTGGAAATGATAAAGATAGGAAATGGAGATATTCCAGCCACAGCCAAAGAGTTCTCAGAGTTTCTTGGGGGGGAAAAAATATTAAGCCACAATGCAGTTGTACAAGTATCAGTTCAGTTACCTGTAGTATATAAGAATAGAGGAGAATGTTTTAAGTAGTTGGTGAGCCCTCTAGTGATGCCCATTGTGTTCTGTTTTAGAAACAATCGGAAACCAGTCAGCAGCAGTATTCATTAAGCTAGGTCTTATATGATATGGCCATCTAACATTTTGACAGATGAAAGGAAATGCGACAAAGAGCCTGACACGCAAGCGGCAAACCTTCCCACAGTAGCTATATAGGCCAAATGGAAGTTGAAGCATACTCTGCTTCCTGGCTTGCCTGCAGGTAAATTTAGCCATTTTTCCTGTTCATAATTTGTCTAAGAACAAACCAGGGTTCCTATAGCCTTCTTTATTTGTAACCATCCATATAATTTGTGAAAACATAAATGGATTTGCAACAAAGTGGTTGAATATTGGTTGCTTTTAATGACTTTTATATGCATATTATGTTTACTTACAAAGAATACAAACTAGAAACGGAGGTAAAACATCTGGTAGCATTTAGCCCAGAATCAAAGCTTCAGTTCCTGGAGTGCTCTCTTCATAACAGTCAGACTTGTCACTTGGGGTGACCCAAGAAGTATTTTTGTCACAGCCAGTCAAAACCATGTTCTTTCTTCAAGCATCACTTACAAGATTAAGTGAATTGGGGGTGCAAGTTATGTCAGCATATAGCATAGGAATAAAGCTTTGTGTCAGGGAGTGACATGTCCCAGCTACTTCAGAACAGTCTAATGGTCATTGGGATGTGTCATTTGGAGTGTTCTGAGAAGTATTTTGTCATGTAGAGCCAGACAAAGGCTACCTTTTTTTAATGTGAATAATTATTAATATAAGTTGTTATAGATAATTGACTAATTTTGATTAATTTTTTAAAAAAAAGGTGATTTAAAAAAATTGGCCTTTGGATAAGGAATTGAGGACTATGAATAAAGAACTGTGAATAAGGAACCAATTTCAGTCTCATGACTGGAATCTCTGCAGGGATATAACCTCAAAAATACACAGTCATCTGGAATTGGAAGGCCTCCCGTAAGTGCCACAAATGATGTAGGTGCCATGGTTACAGAAGAGCCCCCACAGCGTACCAAGGAGTGCTCCATAACAACTTCCAGAATTTATACATGTATCATCTTTGTTTATGTTGCACTGTAGCACCTCACTTGTAGAGCGTGGGTTTCTATAAATACATTTTTAGAAATCCAACCCCTCACTCTTGAGAACTTTGACAGTATGTCTACACTGGGGATAAAAAACCCACCGCTGGCCCAGGTCAGCTGACTCGTGCTTGTGGGGCTGAAAAATTGCTGTGTAGACGTTTGTGCTTGGGCTGGAGCCCAAGCTCTGGGACCCTGTGAGGGTGGAGCTTGGGCTCCAGCTCAAGCCTGAATATCTACACAGCAATTTTGAGTCTCTCAGCCTGAGCCTCATGAGCCCAAATCAGGTGACCCATGCCAGCTGCAGCTGTGCCATGGGCTTTATCCTTGTGTAAATGTACCCTGAGACATAGAAGCATTCTCTTTCAGTTGAAGGCTGAAAAGAGGACTTCAGCAACTAATATCTTTGAGTACTCATTTGCCTGTCAGTGCATTACAGCAATACATGATGGGCTGTCAATTCATCTATCACCAAATAGTGTATTTTGTGAATCTTGAGTTTCTAAATGTTTAGAATAAAGAGGGAAAAAAATAAGCTAACAATTTAATGAAAATCATCAGTCTTCAACCGAGTGACTTACCATATGAATAACTTAAGTAACATTTTTTGAATGTTGGGAAAGACCAGGGCCAGCTCTGGCTTTTTAGCCGCCCCAAGCAAAAAACAAACAAACCGTGCGGAGCAGACGTGCCCCGGGCAGCTGAGTGCACGCCCCGGCTAGCGGGGGCGGGGGGGAAGGGGGAGAGAAAAAGGGGGACGGCAAGGGCTTCCTTCAGCGGGGCACCTGCCACTCGGCCCTCCGGGCAGGCTCTAGGCCGCTCCGGTCGGTGGGGCAGGGAGGGAAGGACGCTTGCTGCAGACCTGGCACCGGCTGAGGCAGACGGAGTGTGCAGCCCGCTCCCAGCAGGGCGCTCCCCTCCTCCACGCCGCTGTCCCCTACAGGGTGGCTGGAGCGGCAAACCAAAAAAAAAGAATAAAAATAGGGCGGCCGTGCAGCCCTACGATTGCACAGAATGCCGCCCCTTAGAATCTGCTGCCTCAAGCACGAGCTTCTTTGGCTGGTGCCTGGAGCCGGCCCTGGGAAAGACTTATTTAGTCAGACAGCCACCTTTGAAATCCAAGTTGGCCTTCGGTCAGTCTCTTTAACAAGATCTTACAAATGTTAAAACTAAAATGTAAGTAACTGCAATATATTTTCAGATCTGATTTTAGTGAAGTCTGATCACAATTCTGTGCCAAAAGCTCTCAAAATGAAAGTAACTTATGCAATTTCTAGATGAAACTAACTCTTCAGTGTAAAGGTCAGGAGGTGTGGGGCATTCCAACCCAATCTAAAATGCCTCTTTTAAAAAAAAAAAAAAAATCAGTAAACATCTGTGCCTGTGCTTCCCAAAGTAGGTTTGCAAATCACTTATGGTCCGGAGACTTGCCTGATCACATGATGCTGGCTTTGTTCCCAGCTGCTTCTATAGTTCAGCCTCTATGTTAAAGAAGCGTGGAGGTCCCTGTCAGCAGTTTAATTGGGGGGGAGGGGAGGCGGGGGGGAAGAGGAGTTGTGTAGCTGAGTGAAAACAATCCATTTGAACTTTCATGTACGACAGCTTCAACCACAGGGAGAAACATTTTTTGGGACTATTTACAAGGATTTTCAGAGAGATGGAGTTCCAATTTTTTTTCCTGTTAAGTTTACAAATACTTTTGTGGCTCGGCGTATGACCAATACAGAGTCATGGAGAAACTTTATTTCTCCAAGAGACCCTAACAAATAAAAGTGCCCTTCATAGATCTTTGTGGTGGGGCACATAGCTATAGGTCTGAAGGATGTTGCTGGAGAGATTTATGGACAGAGACTTGCCATCCTAGTGAAGAGGGCTTTAAACTAGATTCAAAGGGCGAAGGTGAAAAAAGCCTACAGAAAAGCATCAAAATAGGCTACCTTAACAGAAGGGTAGATGTGGCAGGGTGAGGAGGAACATGGAAAGTTACAATAGAGTCATAGGAGCAGCAAGAGGGAACAGCTCAGCATCTTCAGTGTCTATACAGAAATGTAACAGGAATAACCCGAAAAATTGGAAGTCTTTGTACATAGTCTAAATTATGACTTAATTGGAGTCATAGAGATGTGGTGGGATAAGTCTCATGACTGGAACATTGGTATAGACTCTTACAGCTTGTTCAGGAAGGACAGTGCAGGAAGTAACCAGGGGGATAGCCATTTTAGACTTAATTTTGACCCAAAGGGAAGAATTGATAGCAAATCTCAAGGTGGAAGGCAATTTGGGCGAAAATGATCATAAAATGATAGGTTTCATGATTCTAAGAAAAGGAAGGACTGAGAGTGCTGAAAATAAGGACAATGGACTTAAAAAACCAGACTTTTTACAAACTCAGAGAAATGGTAGGTAAGGTCCCATGGGAAGAAAATCTAAGGAAAAAAGGAGTTCCAGACAGCTGGCAGTTTCTCAAGGAGATAGTTTATACTAGTGTGTTTAAGACTATCCTGATGTGAAAGAAAGATAAGAAAAATAGTAGGAGGCCAATATGGCTCCATCAGAAGCTCCTTAATGACCTGAAAATGAAAAAACATATCCTGTAAAAAACAGAAACATGGACGATTGCTAAAGAGGGAGTACAGAAGAGTAGCACAAGCACTTAAGGACAAAATCAGGGTAAGGCACAAAACGAGTTACACTGAGCAAAGGCATTGAGGTTTTTGAAATATATTAGGAGCAAGAGAGAGACAAAGAAAAGGTTAGGTCCTGTAGTCACCAGGGAAGAAGAGCTAATAATGAATGACACCAAGAATGCTGAAGTATTTAGTGCCTATTTTGCTTCAGTCGTCACTAAAAAGGTAAATTGTGATCACATGCTTAACAAAATTAACATTTAATGAGGGGGAAGGAACACAAGCTAAAATAAGGAAAAAAAGTTTAAAGAATATTCAGATAAGTTAAATGTGTTCAAGTCCTTAGGACCTGACAAAATTCATCCTAGGATACTTAAGGAACTACCTGAAGCATTTCTGGAACTGTTAACGGTTATCTTTGAGAAATCATGGAGGAAGTGTGAGGTCCCAGAGGACTGGAGAAGCTCAAACCTAGAACCTATCTTTAAGAAGGGGAACAGTGAGGAGTAAGTGAATTATAGATAAGTTAGCGTAACTTTGATACTGGAAGTGGGGAGGGTAAGAAGAATGGCTGGTTGGAAACCGTGTGGGCTATAGGTGGGTGCAGTCTTGAAGAGGAGAGAAAGGGGTAGGCCGGGCAGAATCCCCTAGCTTTTCTGTGTGCGTTGAGAGTAAAACTGTCAATTTTTGGTTGTTTTCGTGGTGGAGATATAGAGGTGCAATTAGGGTTGCCTGAATGATTTTCATGTACTTTTGTATACTTTGCAAATGCTTGAGGAATTTTTGAAAAGCAAAACCACAACTGAGCATCTGCAGGCTTTCTAACACTTACGTTTTAGAACTGTTATCAAGATTTTATGTTTGAAATTTTATTCTTTTTACCTCTGCTCCAGGCTAATATAGGTTTTGGCCTGAGACATGATCACTTATTTGAACCTCATCTGTGTACTTGCCGTTTAATGTGACACTGTGAAGAAAGATTCGCCGCCCAAGAAGCATACATTTTACATCTTTCTTACTTTTGTGAAAGGTATCAGAGTGCACTGAATAACATATCTGGTTGCGTGCAGATATTCTGTTCTCTGCTATAGGATAGTGTAGTAAAGTACAAAGCTATACATAAAGATGGAAAATAAAATGCTGCATGTAGCGTTTCTCTGTAGTTTTCATTAGACATCCCACAGATCAATTTTCTGTGTGGTGAAGAAACTTAGCTAAAGATGGGATCACTTCCTGATAAAAGAGAGAGCAGCTTCATGAAATAAAAGTAGACCAAGAAATGCAAGTTAAGTATGTAAGGTAATGTCATAGTCAGAGAGAAATAATTGAAGACCTGGAGGTAAGGAGTTCAAATGACAGCTTTCAAATCCTTGTTGCAATGTCCATCTGCTGGTAGATACCAAGTGTCAAGACTAATAAGGAAGCTCAACTAAAATGTACCGTCTTTCCTTTTGTGGAGATGCTGGGAAGCGTTGGGAGTATCTCCGGTCAACAGACATTAATTTGCTTAAAACGAAGATCCACTTGTCTCTTGAGTTATCAGTATTCAAATATGTTCAGTGCATTCTAATCTCTGGAGATATGCAAAGCTTTTACTCTGTAAAATTAAGGATTATTTTTGATCCCTAAACTTTAAAATGCATTGTTAGTCAACTGTAATGTGACACATACTATATATGGATGCATGGTGTTTTAGGTTTCACTTTCAAAAAATAGATTGGGATGCCAAGCGTCAATGGTTTTTTAAGATGATTCATTCCCACCCCGCTGCCCCGCCCCCCTTCCCCTCCCCCAATCAGTAAGAAACTATAATTTATGATTTGGCAATTGTAAATCAGGTCCTTCATTTTTATATAAGGAGGTTTGAGGCACACATTTTATTCCTATGCTGCAATATTTGTGTAACATCTAAATGTTGTTTTGGTGGAAACCTTGGCATAAGATAATGTAGCAACTTGGTGATATTTATATAGACGCTCATGGGCTCCCATCACCATAACTTAGTCCTCGTCTACAGTACAAGTTTAGGTCAAATTTAGCAGCGTTAGATCGATTTAACCCTGCACCCGTCCACATGCCAAAGCCATTTTTGTC
The DNA here is from genome assembly GCF_013100865.1 of Trachemys scripta elegans. Lineage (NCBI taxonomy): Eukaryota > Metazoa > Chordata > Testudines > Emydidae > Trachemys > Trachemys scripta. The sequence goes on from NC_048299.1 coordinate 31,182,686, forward strand.
CACTTAAAGGGCTCTTAAAATCGATTTCGGTACTCCTCCCCAACGAGGGGATTAGTGCTGAAATCGACCTTGCTGGGTTGACTTTGGGGTAGTGTGGACGCAATTTGACGGTATTGGTCTCCAGGAGCTATCCCAGAGTGCTCCATTGTGACCGCTCTGGACAGCACTCTCAATTCCGATGCACTGGCCAGGTAGACAGGAAAAGCCCTGCGAACTTTTGAATTTCCTTTCCTGTTTGGACAGCATAGTGAGCTGATCAGCACAGGTGGCCGTGAAGTCCCAGAATCGCAAAAGAGCTCCAGCATGGACCAAACGGGATGGATCTGATCGTTGTTTGGGGAGACAAATCCTTGCTATCAGAACTCCGTTCCAAAAGATGAAATGCTAAAACATTTGAAAAAATCTCTAAGGGCATGAAGAACAGAGGCTATAACAGGGACCCACAGCAGTGCCGCATGAAACTTAAGGAACTCAGGCAAGCCTACCAGAGAGGCAGGCGGCCGCTCTGGGTCAGAGCCCCAGCCATGCTGCTTCTATGATGAGCTGCATGCCATTCTAGGGGGTACCCCTACAACTACCCCACCCCTGTGGGTGGACTCTGTCAATGGATTCTCACGTTACAGGGATGCGGATTTTGGGGATGAGGAAGATAGCACACAGCATGCAAGTGGAGAAAATGTTTTCCCTGACAGCCAGGAACTGTTTATCACCCTGGACCCAGTACCCTCCCAACCCACCCAAGGCGGGCTCACAGACCTTGAAGGTGGAGAAGGGACCTCTGGTGAGTGTACCTTTGTAAATATTGTACATGGTTTAAAAGCAAGCGTGTTTAATGATTAATATGCCCTGAAGACTTGGGATGCATTCGTGGCCAATACAGCTACTGGAAAAGTCTGTTAAAGTGTATGGGGATGGAGCGTAAATTCTCCTGGGACATATCAGTGAAGCTCTCCTGGATGTACTCCCAAAGCCTTTGCAAAAGGTTTCTGGGGAGGGCAGCCTTATTCCGTCCTCTATGGTAGGACACTTTACCACGCCAGACCAGTAGCACATAGTCTGGAATCATTGCATAACAAATCATGGCAGCTAATGGTCCCGGTGTTTGCTGGCATTCAAGCAACATCCCTTTCTCTATCTCTCTGTGTTATCCTCAGGAGAGTGATATCATTCATGGTCACCTGGTTGAAATAGGGGAATTTTATTAAGGGGACGTTCAGAGGTGGCCGTTCCTGCTGGGCTGTTTGTCTGTGGCTGAACAGAAATCATCCCTGCTGTGCGCCACACGGTGAGGGGAGGGGTGAAGCAATCATCCCAGAGAATAGGGTGTGTGTGTGTGTGTTGCCGGGGGGAGGGGGGGTTTAGTTGGGTTTGTGCTGCACATTAACCCGAAAACCGCAGCCCCTCCTTTTAAATGGCCAACCCATTTTAAATGGCCAACCCAGCGGGTGCTTGATATGGGAAATGAGGGTGCTGCTGTTTGAAACCATGTAATGTTAACAGCTTGGTTCACCGTGACAGTCTACCCATTGTTCTCTAAAATGTTTCTTTTTACATACTACTCTCCCTTTTTTTCCTCCTGCAGCTGCAAATGTTTCACCGCTCCCCATATCATCTGCGTCCCAGAGGCTAGCGAAGATTAGAAGGCGAAAAAAATGCACTCGCGATGAAATGTTCTGAGCTCATGCAGTCCTCCCACTCTGAAAGAGCCCAGCAGAGTGCATGGAGGCAGACACTGTCAGAGTGCAGGAAAACACTAAATGAACGCAAGGACACGTGGCGGGATCAAGATGATAGATGGCATCAGCATGATGAGAGGAGGCAGGATGCACTGCTGAGGCTACTAGAAGATCAAACTGATATTCTCTGGCGTATTGTTGAGGTGCAGGAACACAGACCGCCGCTGCGGCCTCTGTGTAACGAACCGCCCTCCTTCCCAAGTTCCATAGCCTCCTCACCCAGACCCCCAAGAATGCAGTGGAGGGGCCTCCGGGCACTCAACCACTCCACCCCAAAGGACTGCCCAAGCAACAAAAGGCTGGCATTCAATAAGTTTTGAAGTGCAGTGTGGCCTTGTCCTTCACTCCTCCCCTCCTCCGCCACCCCACCTGGAGCTTCCCTCTTTCCCCACTACTCCTGGGCTACCTTAGCAGTTTTCCCCCCATTGGTGTGATGAAGTAATAAAGAATACATGAATTTGAAACAACAATGACTTTGCCTCTGCAAGCGGTGATCAAAGGCGGGAGGGGAGGGCGGTTGGCTTACAGGGAAGTAGAGTGAACCAAGGGGGTGAGTTTTCATCAAGGGTAATCAAACAGAACTTTCACACTGTAGCCTGGCCGGTCATGAAACTGTTTTTCAAAGCTTCTCTGATGCGCAGCGCACCCTGCTGTGCTCTTCTAACAGCCCTGGTGTTTGGCTGCGCATAATCAGCAGCCAGGTGATTTGCCTTGACCTCCCACCTCGCCATAAACGTCTCCCCCTTACTCTCACAGATACTGTGGCGTGCACAGTAAGCAGTGATAACAATGGGAACATTGGTTTCACTGAGGTCTAACCGAGTCAGTAAACTGCGCCAGTGTGCTTTTAAATGTCCAAAGGCACATTCTACCACCATTCTGCACTTGCTCAGCCTATAGTTGAACAGCTCCTGACTACTGTCCAGGGTGCCTGTGTATGGCTTCATGAGCCATGGCATTAAGGGGTAGGCTGGTTCCCCAAGGATAACTATAGGCAATTCAACATCCCCAACAGTTATTTTCTGGTCTGGAAAGTAAGTCCCTTGCTGCAACCGTTCACACAGACCAGAGTTCCTAGAGATGGGAGCGTCATGTATCTTTCCTGGTCATCCCACGTTGATGTTGGTGAAACGTCCCTTGTGATCCATCAGTGCTTGCAGCACCATTGAAAAGTACCCCTTTTGGTTTATGTACTGGCTGCCTTGGTGGTCCGGTCCCAAGATAGGGATATGTGTTCCGTCTATCGCCCCACCACAGTTAGGGAATCCTGTTGCAGCAAAGTCATCCACTATGACCTGCACATTTCCCAGAGTCACTACCCTTGATAGCAGCAGCTCAGTGATTGCGTTGGCTACTTGGATCACAGCAGCCCCCACAGTAGATTTGCCCACTCCAAATTGATTCCCGACTGACCGGTAGCTGTCTGGGATTGCAAGCTTCCAGAGGGCTATCGCCACTCACTTGTGAACTGTGAGTGCTGCTCTCATCTTGGTATTCTTGCACTTCGGGGCAGGGGAGTGCAACTCACAAGTTCCATGAAAGTGCCCTTACGCATAGAAAAGTTTCTCAGCCACTGGAAATCATCCCAGACCCGCAACATTATGCGGTCCCATCAGTCTGTGCTTGTTTCCCAGGCCCAGAATCGGCGTTCCACGGCATGAACCTGCCCCATTACCACCATAATGTCCAAATTGCCAGGGACCTTGCTTTGAGAGAAGTCTGTGTCCATGTCCTCACCACTCTTGTCACCGTGCTGCCGTCGCCTCCTTGCCTGCTTTTGCAGGTTCTGGTGCTGCATACACTGCAGGATAATGCGCATGGTGTTTACAGTGCTCATAACTGCCGTGGCGATCTGAGCGGACTCCATGCTTGCCGTGGTATGGCGTCTGCGTGGGAAGAAGGTGCAAAACGATTTTCAGTCGGTGCTCTCAGTGGGAGGGGGTTGAGGGGAGCTGATGACACGTACCCAGAACCACCCACGACAATGTTTTTGCCCCATCAGGCAGTGGGAGCTCAACCCAGAATTCCAATGGGCGGCGGAGACTGCGGGAACTGTGGAATAGCTACCACAGTGCAATGCTTTGAAAGTCGATGCTAGCCTCGGTACTGTGGACGTACTCCGCTGACTTAATGCGCTTAGTGGGGACACACAATCGACTGTATCAAATCGATTTCTAAAAAATCAACTTCGATTAAATCGACCTAATTTTGTAGTGTAGACAAATCATAGAATCATAGAACTGGAAGGGAGCTTGAGAGCTGATCTAGTCCAGTACCCTGCGCTCAAGGCAGGACTAAGTATTATCTAGACTGGGGTGGGCAAACTTTTTGGGCCGAGGGCCACATTTGAGTGGGGAAATTGTAAGCAGGGTTGGGGTGTGGGAGGGAGTGCGGTGTGCAGGAAGGGGCTCAGGGCAATGGATTGGGTCATAGGAGGGGTGCGGGGTGTATGAGGGGGCTCAGGGAAGGGGGTTGGAGTGCAGGAGGGGGTTCAGGGTGGGGTGCAGGAGGGGTGTGGACTGTGGGAGGGGGCTTAGAGCAGGGGGTGGTGCAGGAGGGGTGTGAGGTGCGACGGGCTCAGGGCAGGGGGTTGGGGGGCAGGAGGGGTGCGAGGTGCAGGTAGGGGGCTTAGGGCAGGGAGTTGGGGGGCAGACTGGCAGCGGTGTGCACTGGGGCCAGGGCAGGATCCCTGCATGCCTGCCCAGTCCCCGGCCCCGTGCCGCTCCAGGAAGTGCTGCGGCCCCTGGGGGAGGGGAGGCGGAGGGCTCTACATGCGCTGCCCTTGCTGCGTCTCCAGGTACCTCTCCCAAAGCTCCCATTGGCTGTGGTTCCCTGTTCCTGGCCAATGTGTACTGCGGGGGGCAGTGCCTGGACACAGGGGCAACGCAGAGAGCCCTCTGCCCCCCCGCCCGGGGGCTGCAGGGATGTGGTGCTGGTGGCGCTGCGGGCCAGATCCAAAGCCCTGAGTGGCCGGATCTGGCCCGCAGGTCGTAGTTTGCCCATCCTTGATCTAGACCATTCTTGACGTGTTTTTCCAACCTGCTCTTAAAAATCCCCAATGATGGTGAGTTCACAACCTCCCTAGGCAATTTATTCCAGTGCTTAACCACTCTGACAGGAAGTTTTTCCTAATGTCCAACCTAAACCGCCGTTGCTGCAATTTAAGCCCATTGCTTCTTGTTCTATCCTCAGAGGTGAAGAATAATAATTTTTCTCTCTCCTCCTTGTAACAACCTTTTATGTACTTGAAAACTGTTATCATGTCCCCTCTCAGTCTTCTCTTCTCCAGACTAACATCTGAGTGTCTCCCAAATATTTAAAATTAGAAACACAATAACACTCTTCCTTTCCAGTCTGTAGGAGAAATAGCTTGACAAGTTTATTGGTTTGTGTGTGACTGTGAGAGACCCTTTATGACACCTGGCAAAGAGTATATCCAACACACTAGTGTCAGATTTAGCCAAACAGCATCTTGTAAGGTATCGTTAGGGCCCTACCAAATTCATAGCCATGAAAAATGTGTCACAGACCATGAAATCTGATATCCCCTGTGAAATCTGGCTATTGTAGGGGAGGGGCAGGGTAGGGGGTACCCCAGCCAGGGCTCCTACTTTGGCTTAGGCTCCAGCTGCTTGTCCCGGCCCAGGCTGGGGAGGGACAGGTCTTCCTTTTCCCCTGCAGGGGCTGCTTCCAAGCTGGGTCAGACCCACCTCCAGGAACTTCCCTGGGCTGCAGGAAGCTCGCTGGCTGCCCCCCGACCTGGGCGGGAGGCGACCTGGGCGGGAGGTGCCAGGAAAACCAAGATGGATGGTAACCTACCCCCCATTCGCTGTGACCCTCACTTCTGAACTGCTGTTGCTGGTGGTGCTGACTTTAGAGCCTGGCACCTGGCCAGCAACTGCTTTCCAGCTGCTCAGCTCTGAAGCAGCGCCTCTGCCAGCAGGAGCACAGAAGTAAGTGTGGCAATCCCACGACCCTCTTACAGTAGCTTTGGGACCCCCCCCACTACGACCTCCCCAAGACCTCATTTTGGGTTGGGACCCCCCACAGTTACAACACCGTGAAATTTCATGTGTAAACACCTGAAGCATGAAATTAACTATTTTAAAAATCCTACAACAGTGAAATTGGTAGGGCCCTAGGTATCATGTAAAAACTGGTGACATGCTAGTCATGAATATCATTGCATGATGTATGTATGCATTGTGTATAAAGAGTTACGTGTGTGCTGGATATAAGTTCTTAAAATGCATTTTGGGGGTAGTAGATAAACAAGTCTGCCCTAGACAATGGAATGTGGATTTACCTGTCCGCATGGCTTGATTACCAGCAAAGAACAACAAAAGTACATTTACATCTAGGATAAAGAAAATGATTAAGCCAATCGAAAGAGCAAATTGATCAGAGGTAGCATGGTGTCTGCACACCAATGGTGGAGGAAAAACTCTGAGGTATGCAGTTCAAAGGAATACATTTCAAAGGTTTATTGGACTATATAAAGGGGAAAAAAAAGAACCTTTTAGTTATCCATCACTTAGGGGACAAAGGGAACAGCATCCTCTGATTCTGTGAATGGTGAATCCTCCTGCCTGAAGGGCTGGAGATAATTATCACTTGATTTAAGTGAAAAAGCATGTTGTTTTTGTTTTGTTTGTAACCATACCTGTCTTTTTTACCCTCTTGTTTAGTATCACTTAAATCTATGTTCTTTATTAATAAACTTATGCTTATTTTTGCAATAAGTCATGTCAGTGCTGTTAAATTAATTTGTGTGCATTCTCAGTTGACCCAACAGGCTGATGTTTTCTCTCTCTTTGGAGACAGCGGGCTTGGTTAATTTTGGTAAGAGAGCAGTCAGAGGGACTGGACACTCTAGAGGGATGCCTTTGGGGAATTTGGTAACTGTGGTTCACTGAATGTTACCTACAAGGCAATGCTGAGACTGGCAGAGTCTCGAGGAGTTTTCTGGTTAGGCAGACTGACTGGTCTGGCTGGGAACTGTCATACAGTTTAAGCTTCAACAAAGCTCTCTTTCTGAGACAGAAGTAACACAGGTTTGAGAGTGGTAGCCATGTTAGTCTGTATCAGCAAAAACAGCGAGGAGTACTTGTGGCAACTTAGAGACTAACAAGTTAGGGCAGGAGCTTTTGGGGCTAAAACCCACTGCATCAGGTGCATGGAGTGGAAAATACAGTAGGAAGATATATATATATATATATACACATAGTACATGAAAAGATGGGAATTGCCTTACTAGTTCTAACAAGACAGTTCAATTAAAGTGGGCTATTATCAACAGGAGGAAAAATCACTTTTGTAGTGGTAATCAGGATGGCCTATTTCAAACAGTTGACAAGAAGGTGTGAGTAACAGTATGGGGAAATTAGTTTTTAGTTTTTGTAATGACCCATCCACTCCCACTCTTTATTCAGGCCTAATTTGATGGTATCCAGTTTGAAAATTAATTCCAGTTCTGCAGTTTTTCATTGGAGTCTGTTTTTAAAGTTTTTTTTTTTTGAAGAATTGCCTCTTTTAAGTCTGTTATTGAGTGTCCAGGGAGGTTCAAGTGCTCACCTACTGGTTTTTGAATGCTACAATTCTTGATGTCTGATTTGTATCCATTTATTCTTTTGCATAGAGACTGTCCGGTTTGGCCAATGTACATGGCAGAGGAGCATTGCTGGCACATGATGGCATATATCACATTGGTAGATGTGCAGGTGAACGAGCCTCTGGTGGTGTGGCTGATGTGGTTAGGTCCTATGATAGTGTCCCTTGAATAGATATGTGGACACAGTTGGCAACGGGGTTTGTTGCAGGGATAGGTTCCTGGGTTAGTGAAGCAACACAGTGGCTTATGGTTCTGGGCTCCCTGAGGGAAGTGTGAGAGAGGAAAATGAGGGAAAACTAAGTGGAAGAAATGAATTTTGCAATTTAGTTCTGAAAGTAGTTTCCATAATCCCCCTTATACAGGAGTGAGTTCCATAGTTTATATCCAGCTACTGTGAAAGTTCTCTCATCTTTAGTCTTTCTGTGTTGGTCAACTGCCACTGTTCTTCTGAAACATTTATCGTGGGACGTTGTTGCAGGGGAGAGGTTCTTTTGGTTACCTACAGCCAATCCCATGAAAAATGTTTGCATATCAGAGACAGAGACCTTGAACTGGATTTTCTATTAAGTAGAGACCCTATGAGAGCAGAATACCAGGATATGTTTACAGTGGCATGTGTTATGCAGATAGAGTTCTATCTGCCAAAAACTTTCACTGAGTCTGGCTTCAATCCTAGATATAAGTCGCAATAATAGAGCCTGGCAATGACATGTGTAGATCATTGTAACCAGGTCTCTGTCTCATAGCGTGCAATCTCCTGGCTAGTTGTATATAAATGGAAATGAAATTTATTTTTTGATTCTGTGGCTAATTTTGTTTTTCAGTAACATCAATAAACTCTGAAGTTCCACAAAGCAGCTGTTGGCCATGTTTGTGTGATGCAAACCTGGCAGGGTGACTCTTTAAGGTTGTGAAAGGTAAAGGGATTACAGACCACGAATCAGAATGAGGGTGCAGATGTGTGGTCAGCCTTATTGGTAGAGCCCTGCTGTAGAGAATGGAAAGTGAGGTTGCAAGTGAGAGATCTTTTAAATTGATATAGGGATTGGGTAACACTTCCTCTATCTGTCCCCCAAACAGCTTATGTTTTGATGTGATACTGGTACCTGGCACTGGCGAAAGTGCCCTGCTCTGCTTCCTTCAGGAAAGGAGGAAGAGAGGTGGTATCACAGCCCTGGTAATACTTCCCTTGCTGGAGAGTCTCCAGGCTTCTATGTTTGGGTCCCACACACTGGACTAGTGTGCTTCAGGTCTCAGGCTCTGGAATGTTTCCTAGGCACACAGTCTGTTATTCCATGGAAGTGGGACCTCATGGTCTGGCTAACCTAGGCCCCAAGACCATCATGGACTCCTCCCATCAAGACACCACAGTTACTTAAGCACACTCTTTCCCAGAGCTCCAACTTTGTGGGCATTCTGGTTTATAGTTTTCTCTCTCCAGTGATGTGATAGTTGAAGCACATAACACACAAGCATTGCAAAAGAGATTCTTAAACAATTATTTTTTCTTTAGACAGTGCAAGAGATATATAGATCAAGGCAAAACAAAAAAACACCTACATGCCCTTCCCTGCATCAGTTTCCCCATCACACTGGATGGACCATTCTTTGGGCTTAGGGTCCTCTAGGATGTCCAGGATCCCCTCTCTTCTCCTGCACAGCCTTGCTTTCTATCTGTCCTCTTCTCCCACTGTCTCAAAATGGTGGCTGAGAGAGTCACCCTTTTATAAAGTTGCTGTCACCTCTGCTGGTGACCCCTTGTCAGGTGATCAAAGTCCCCTGCCGGGTGGTCTGTTGCTTAGTTATCAGGCTACTAGAGTGGACTGGTTTTCTTGGTTCATCCACCTTCTTTGTCAAAGGGAGCTTTCATATGAATGGAAGACTATCAAAGTTTAATAACCCTCCATTGTTAACCCAGTGTCACTATCCTTGGAATTACATCCCAAAATGGAGGTAAAAAGACAGCAGAGAACACCAGCTAGCTTTACAATTAAAATGAAGTTTTCAGTTTGATCTTCATATATCAGGTTCATAATCACCAGCTGGAATTCATAAGATGGGTATACTCTTGTTTTGTAGAGTTATAGCAATTGTGATATCACTTGTTTGATAATACTCATGTCATTGTTCTTTTGTCCTGTTGGGGCTAGAAGGAATGAGGCGAGAAATGAAAGTACAGAGGGCATGGCTACACTCGAAACTCGAAAGCGCTGCCGCAGGAGTGCTCCTGCGGCAGCGTTTTGAAGTGCGAGTGTGGTTGCAGCACCAGTGCTGGGAGAGCGCTCTCCCAGCTCTGCAGGTACTCCACTTCCCCGTGGGGCACCGTTTACACTGGCACTTTACAGCGCTGTAACTTGCTGCACTCAGGGGGGTGTTTTTTTCACACCCCTGAGCGAGAAAGTTGCAGCGCTTTAAAGCGCCAGTGTAGCCATAGCCAGAAACACTTTAAAGCTCTTTCAGGTTGTAGTAGCTGTTTTTTCCACTTCACTGATATGGGTGTGACTTATTTGTTATGCGGTTGTTAACGAAAGGAGAGTATAAAGGGCTTCCTTGCCACTGTAGTATACCAGAATAAACAAAGATTGGACACTTCAGATATATTGCTCTAGTTCACAAATACCAGAATGCAGTACAAATTATGTATATGATCTCTAAATAGGTATTCTATAAACGTTTATATAGGAGCACTATACAATTCAAATGTTTGAGCTAGAGTGCTGAGTCTTGGTTGCATGGACTTGGGTGATTATTTTTTTCTTTAAACATCAATACATTGGAGTTGATCCGTTAAATGTGTGTGCACTTAAGATTAATTACTTTAAAATCTCTGCCCAAAGCTCTGTTAGGTTTATCAAACAAGAACTCAAACACAGGCATTAGGCAAGAAAACATTTAAACAGCCTGTTTATGATCACATGATATTTTTAGTAATGTTAGCACTTTAGTTTCAAGAGATATGTTTACAAACACTTAAATTTCTTCAGTAAATTGTAACTTTAGAGTTTTGAAATGATGCTACATTTTGTAGGACTTACATGGATGGAAAGTAAATAACAAGATGAGAAATGGTGTAAAGAAAGCTCAACTTTTCCCCCCATCCAGCATCCTAAAAACTTATGTGCTGGAAAAACTTCTTATTGTGTAAAATCAAGTGGAGAGGATTACATGCCTACTTGCTAAGAGTGAGCTGAAAAGTGTCCTTATTTAGATCAGCAGTAAGAGACCCTAATGTCCCAAACAAAATCAGTTTCCTTTCTGTTTTAATATCCTTAGCAATTGGAAACAGTTGTGGAAATATTTAATATTAACCACACAGTGTTTAACTACTTGAGATACTGCAATATAAAAGCAGATTGATAATGTCTCATTGATGTTGTCACTCTTCCAGATTAAGTTTAGAAATGCTATTTGGATTCAAGCTTGTTTTTTCACAAACCCATATGTGTATATAAAAGAGTAACTTTGCTTTCAGAGTATGTCTTTCTAAAAGAGGCACATATTGTTTTGGTCACTGACAGAAAAGGAATTCTTAGCTATTTACATTTTTGAAAGGGTTTTCCTTGTCCAGATTCTTTTAAACAGTCTGCAGTGGGAGACCAACTGAAAGAAATCATTTCCAAATGTAAAGAGATGGTACCAAGATGTACTCCTCAAATATATTCCCTTTTAATTTCCAAATTGCAGCATAATTTTTAATTTAACTATTAGCCTATTAAGATGAAGATTAGAATAGTACTAGAAATTCTGAGAAGATGCAGCCTACTTGGCAATCTTGCATGCTGCTTGAATTTTTAAAGCAATGGCTTTCAAGAAAAAAATTGAGTAAAACTTCCACTGTATAGCTCCCTAGTACTGCCTCTCTGGGTGATAACTTTCTCTTGCGGCTCTAGAGCAGTGGTCTCCAACCTTTTTAAGCAACCTTTTGAATTTAAGTACAACCCAGGATCTACCGCAAATAAAATGTAGAAATAACAGTTTATTATGTTATATAAAGCTGAGATCAATTGCGTAATATACATAATTATACATTTTCCCTGCTTACTGAGTCTGTTTGACACTTGTGACTGCACATTATCTACCAGTGTCTTAAAATTTGGGTTGTAATTTGAAATAGCTAGTTGGATGCAGTCCTGCAGATTCGTATCTGTGAGGTGGGTGCGATACTTGGACTTGATGATCTTCATTTGTGAGAAGGCCATCTCACACAGACAGGTGGAACCAAAGTAAGCTTTCACTTTTAAAGCCCAGGACAACAGAAGAGGATACTTTTCTCGGTTTACGAGTCCCCAAAAATCGCTGTCCCTTGATCTGGCTTTCAGTTCAATATCACTCTGCATGGTAATTATCTCCATATCAATTCCACTACTTCATAAATCAAACACCTGATGGAATGTCGCAGCCAACCCACCAATGAATGTTTGAAGGAACAGATTTGAGATACACATGATGATTGGCTCCATCACATCCAATTCTTGAAATCTCCTGTTGAATTCCTCTGCTAACTTTTTCTGGGTAGAACCATTTTTCTTTGTCTTCAATTTTTTCTAGTATTTTCTCCAGACTCGGGAAGTGTTGCAGCATTTTATCCTTTAACTGAGAGGACCACAGACCCAGTTTCAATTTGAATGCATTCACTGCACTGATCATATGTGATAAGTCTCTGTCCTTTCCCTGCAGTTTGCAGTTCAGCTCGTTCAATTTGGACGTTATATCAGTAAGGAACCTGATGTCTAGCAGCCATGCATTGTCTGACAGCTCATTGCACACTTCGTTCCTTGATTTTAGAAAAGTGATGATTTTGGGCATTAGATCCAAAAATCTTTGCAGGACTTTCCCCATGCTTAACCACCTCACATCTGCATGGAGGAGAAGCTCACCGTAAGCAGCATCCACTTCGTCAAGCTTAGAATTCTGACAATTTTCATTACATGTGAGAAGTTCGTAACTTTACTCGATACTGCTTGCTGGTGGATTATGCAGTGGTAATTCACAAATGAAGGAAAATCTGGATAATTTCTGCAAAATGCAACAAAGCCTGCATGTGCACTAAGCATGGCGGGTGCATCATCCATTGTGATCGAAACAAGTTTCTTGATTTGAATGATTTTCTCAAGCATGTACTTTTTGAATTCGTTGTAGATATTTTCACCTCTTGTTCTCTCTTTAAGGGGCAAAACAGCCAGAAGGCCCTCTTTAGTTGTTGCATCCTTAAAAACCAGTAGAATAGAAACAACTACTTGGGCTGTGTCAGTCATGTCGACCGATTCATCAGACTGCAGTGAAAAGCATTTGCAGTCATTCAAATCCTACGGTAGTTGCTGAAAGACGTCTTTGGACAAAAATTCCACCCATCTTGCTACTGTGGAACCATCAAGTGATATGCTCTGGGTTGTCGTCATTATTTCCTCTTTGTTTTTAAAATCTTTAAATAAGGAGTCTGTTGCCACAGTCATTGCCTCTTTAAATACTTCTCCATCAGTAAACGATTTCTTGTGTTTTGCCAGCAAATGGCAAAAATGAAACAATGCTTCAGTAGAGGCCTTCCCTTTTGCTGCTGTTGAGCTTTCAAAACGGCCTTCAATTCATTAACTTTCTTTGCACAGAGTGTGCTACTCAAGGGGAAACAGTCCTTGAATTTGCTATACATTGTTTTGTGGTGCCTTTCTAAATTTTCCTTTTTACTTATCCATATACTTGTGTGACAAAGAAGACATATGCATTTATCTTTCACTGTTGTGAACAGAAATTCATTTTCGCATTCCGAATGGAAGTTGTAGGTTTTCGGTTTCTTTTTAGATGGCCTGGGTTTGTCACTCATTGTTAACGCTAGCTAGCTAGGTATGTATTTTTTATTATAAAAAGAGAAAAGAGGTGAGAACTAGCTACAATTGTAGTCTAACTGACACTTCTGAGCATTAGACATGTGTGCCACACATGATTAGCTCTCCCCCCCCTTCCCTCCCCAATTCTGCACTTGCAGCCAAAAGTGCTGTGAGTTGTGGCGCCTCCTGGTTATTAGGAAAGAGGAAGAGAGCACCCCTGTACTTTGTTGGGGATAAGATTGGTTACGCTGGAGCCTGTCTCTACCCCGGCTCATGTGCAAAGAAGAAATAACGTTTCAGTAAATTTAAGAGAACTAAAACCCAATGACCTTCAATGAAAGGGCCCTCAAGCATGGCTGTTTCTGTGCATTCATCTGTCAGGTCCAAATGCTCAGATCTGACCAGAGCTTCATGCAGGCTCCCCGACTCCAGAGGGAGAAAGAAGTCAGCGCTCTCTGCTTTCCCTCCTGACCTCCTTCCTTCCTGAGCAAGCACCGAGGCCAAGGAGAAACTTCCTGCAAGTAATGGGGCAGGAGGAGAAGGCATTTCCTAACAAATGACAAGGTTGCCTATGATATCAACGTGTCTTCTAGTGCCCAAAGCAGCTCAGCTGAGATGTGGCTGTCCAGCCCCTCGCTTGCTCTGCATGGTCATTGCAACGGCCCTTCTGCCTGCTGGTGATGTGTAAAACCAAAGAAATGTGAACAGCTATGACGCTGCTTCGTGATCACTAGAGTCCGAGTGCCTTCGGTCCCCCAGCCTGCAGTGACTGTTGAGCTGCTGGGGATTTCCTCCCTGCTGGACAAGGCTGGGGAGCTGCTGAGGGGAATTCCCACCCCGGCCCCGCAGCGGCAAGCCTACGGGGACTGCGGGGAGCCACAGGGGATTCCCTCCAGATGTAATGTCTTCTGGCTGGGTGTGACAAGGGAGCACCCTTTGGCCGTTGCTGGAACTTGTTCTGTGCAGAAGCAGCAGCACTGTGTTCCTGCCGAGGTTAGGATGTGGGTGATGGGCAGTTTTCTGCCGACTTCTTTTCAGGGTCAGAGGAGGGAGCCTAGCAGCAATTCAAGGCAGTGAACACCCCCTGCCCTCTCAACACCCCCTGTCCCTTTAAGTACGTTTCAAGGGTAAGAAGGCAACAACACCCACTGAGAAGGCATCCATCAAATCAATGTTGTGGCTACCCTGGCAGCATTGCAGCTTGTGGTTCGGGGAGAGAGCCGCATCTCAGCTATACTGTGAGTTCAGGGGGCGCATCTGGGCTGTCCTGTCCCTGCAGCGTGCACTTTGTTAAAGTGCTGTCTGCTGCTGGAAAACAACCACCACTTTGTCTGAGAGTGCGGTAGGGTGGGTGGGATGTACTCCCCTAGCTGGCTGTGATCCTGAAGGGAGAGGTGGGACACGATGCGGTACTGAGACTGGGATCGATGCTCAGAGGCTCCAGGATCGACTGGTCGCGATCGACCGGTTCGTGACCACTGCTCTAGAGGAAGTTTGCTCAGGTGTGAGTGAAGCCAGAAACGTACCATGTTGTTTAGGGAGAATCCTAACCCTTATTGATTCTCGGAGGCTAGTTTGAATTGATCTGATTTGGAATTACTTGCAAGAATTTCACTTACTAATATTTATCAAAATGTCTATTGACACCCTGTGTGCGGGCTGTTAGTTTGGTGCCTGTCAACTTTATTTATTTATTTATTTATTTATTGAGATCACTAATTCATCAAGATCATTGTAAGCCATTGTTTAGAACAATGTAGGAAAATGTTCCATGAAACTACGTACGAAATCATTTTGACTGTTGGTTTAACACTATGACATCCTGAATCTTATGTACTCCTCAGTATGTAACAAACTTGACTTTTAGTGGTACGGGCATGACTTGTTTAAATTTAGAATTCCCTGTTGCTGTGGAAACAGTATGATATTACAGTGCCAGAAAAGTTACTACAAAAATCCATGCCTTCCTGTGATGTGAAACACACACATGAGATCTCTGAATTACCCTATCTGATGGAAAACATTAAAGCAACATTACCTAAAATGTATAAAGGGTTAAGTATATCACGCCCTATGTTAGAATAGGTCATAAGTGTCAGATGATAGAAGGGCATAACTGTGGACAAGCAGAGTACATGATTTTAGTACATGCCAGAGGTATGAGTAAATTGAACAGCTCTGAGAGGAGGCAACGCGTGTTCAGCTGTCCTGATTGCACATAGGAGCTATAAAAGTTTAGTATGCTAAAGGAATATGTAGTCCTTTGCTTTTTTTAAAAGGCAAAGTACAAAGGAAATTTAATGGTGAAGAGAAAAATAAAAAATTTTATGCAGCAATATGATTGAGTCCTTTGAAATGAAGACTTCTTGGGCTTGACTTCTGAAGTTGAGGAAAGCTTTTGCACTATGGACTTGCCTAATACAGAGGGTACCGTCCATACATTTGACCTTATGGTGCTTTAGTTTTCACACTTGGCACTGTTCACTCTATGGAGCGTATGTGTGCTATCTTGGTTACCTCAACACACTAGCTTCTGCCAGTTTTCACTCAGGTTTCCAAATGTGATATTACACTATGTCCTTTCTTTAGCACTGAATTCTAAAAGCAACTGCTAATCCTGAGAGTTAATAAAGATACACAGAAGGGAATGCTGGGGGAAAGAATTTAAATTCAAGACTCACAGATTTCCTGCCTAATAAAATATTTAAGTGGAGGTTTTATGCTGTCCTTTTATTACAAATCAAATTAAGTGCCACTTTAACAAATTGTGATTTTGCCATATTAAAATCTTCTGGCTTGAATTAATATTTACAATTGGCATTCAGTTCAGGCCCTCTTAAGTAGTAAAACTGAAATAAATTGGAGTTTTATTGTTGTACTGGGAGATAAGTGCTTTTCATGGGACACTGAGGAATTATAACTATTGGCTGACATTATCTTCTTTGCATTTAGATCAACATGTAGAGAATTCTGTGACTCATTGATATTCTGCTTCAGTTTGACAGTTGAAGGATGGCAGCCAAAAGTGTGAATATTAGGTTAAAGTTTATACCTCATGATCCATAAGTAGATCGGCTATTACTTTATGTGATGGACAGTGTTTGTTGGCAGTGTCACCTAATGGTTAGTGGATCATGCCCTCCTTAATGCAAAGGTGGTTGGTAGGGGACACCAAGCCCTCCCACTCGACTGGGGTCAGGCCCAGGGTCCTTTAAGGATTAGCAAGGGTCCAGCACCCGGAGTGTCCTAAGGCTGCCCTCCCTGGGCCACTTCCTACCGCCCACTCTCTCTATAGTCTAAGTTTTGCAGTCTCTGGTGAACCGGTAATAGAGAAAGGTATTGACTGTCCTTCAGTCTGTCTAGTGTAGCCCTTAGCACTAGTTTGCCTTTATTATATTCAGCAGTAATGCAACGAACCTACAGGTCTGTATCCTATAAGATGATAGCGTCAGCAGTTTTAGCATAAGGCGTGAGGCCTATGAACTTTGACACAGATAAACAGTCCAACAGAAAACCCCAAGTATTGGGGAGTTGAAAATAGAGTGTTTAAGGGGAATTTCCAACTACAAGAACATGACCCAACCAAAAAGTGACATGGTAACAAATTGATGTATATAATAATAAGTTGAGCTCATTGATATGCTAACCTGTAGGAGAAGGACATTCCAACATTAGGAAGGTGAGGCAATAAAAATAAAGAAAAGAGGAAAAGCCCCTACTGAATATGCATCAAACATAGTGGCGTCAGTGGATATCATATTATAAAAGTTGCATTCCAGCCTAGGGGAAGTAGGAGAGAGAGATGTAGCCCTTGGGAGATGCCAGTATGATGGCCCCTGGTGATGAGGGGAAAGGTGATCGCTAACATTTCAGGTTGTTCTGCAAGGGGTGGTGTGAGTATATGGATGTTCAGATGTACTTTCTGTAGTACCTCTCTCTACCTTACTGAGTTGGAGTGCTTGTGACTGTGCTAAATATATTAATAAACTATTTGTAAATATCAGAGAGTTCCTATAGTGTGTGAGTTGCAGCTGTGCATATTGGGGTTCTCAACAATATAATAATTTGAATAATACTGAGCCTGATCTTGGGACAAGAACTTGTCAACCCTCAAAGGGATAACTGGGAATTTTAATAATCAGTGTAATTAATATGTAATGTATAGATCAGGTACAGTTTAGGCATCCCAGATGGGACTCTGAGGAGTGCACAGGTGAAACCTCCCTACCTGGGGTAGGAACTCACCTTTCGTTTAGTTGCATTTCAACTTAGATTTATTTTTTTTAATGTCTCAGTCAGAAACACTGCAACTTGCCAGGGACTTCCTCTTTTTCCTCAGCTGTTTTTTCTCTTTTTCTGTTTCTTTGCCTCTAGTGTACCACTTTTCTTCACTGATTAACTTTGCAACAGAGGGAGTGATATGCCCTCCTGGGGGGAGGGGGGAAACAGTAGACATAGATACAAACACCCCCTGCCCCCAAACAAGGGAGCGCTCGAGGTCTTGACTGTCAGACTAACTTGGCATGCCTCATAGGTGACCACCTGTCTCCCATCATTAGGTCTCTATGGAAATTGTAATTGTGTAAAGATTCCTCATTGAATTTCAAGGGCATCCTCATGGGATATTAGTGCCTAGTCATTGGGGTTTAGAACCTTTAGATGCATGTTAAGGAGATTTTGTAAGTTAAATGGTGTTGTAATATTGAGGAACCTGAAGTTGAAATTACAGTTGCATCGGGGCCCAATGACCCACGCCTTGAGTTGGAGGGAGAGTTGATTTGTTTTAATTATGAGGCCAAAAAGGTCACAGAAGTTCATTCCCTTCAGCTCTCCCTGGCTGTGCCCTGATCCATCTACTGCCAGTTTGCCCGTTGCTGCTCGGTGGGTCTCAACGGGTAATCACCTCTTCATCACCTAAGAGCACATTAGCCATTGAGGGGAAAAAAGAGGGAGCAGAATTCCCCTCCCCTCTGTTTTTTCTTGGGACTTGTTTAAGTAATTGTTGAAACCGATTAAGAGGTTAATTTAAGGTGTGTTAAATGCTTATTGTGTAGATTTAGAATGAAGCTAGCTAGTAAAATTTAATTGAGCTTATTTGGAATAGAAGCTGGAGGTGAGTACTGTAGTGCAATCTCTTTATCATGAAAGTTGAACTTACAGATGTAGAATTATGTACAAAAGAACTGCTTTCAAAAATAAAATAATGTAAAATTTTAGAGCCTGCAAGTCCACTCAGTCTTCGTTCTTGTTCAGCCAATCGCTAGGAGAAACAATTTGTTTAGATTTGCAGGAGATAATGCTGCCCTCTTCTTATTTACAATGTCACTAGAAAGTGAGAGCAGGCATGCATGGCACTTTTGTAGCTGGCCTTTGCAAGGTATTTACGTGCCAGATATGCTAAACAATCGTATAGCCTTTCATACTTTAGCCACCATTCCAGAATTGTATATCCCCTGCTCTGTTTTACCCGCATTCTCCCATATATTTCATGTTATAGCAGTCTCAGATGATGACGCAGCACATGTTCATTTTAAGAACACTTTCACTGTTGATTTCACAAAATGCAAAGAAGGTACAAATGTGAGATTTCTAACCGGCCCAAGGTTTAAGAATTTGAAGTGCCTTCCAAAATCTGAGAGGGACAAGGTGTGTGGAGCATGCTTTCAGAAGTCTTAAAAGAGCAACACTCTGATGTGGAAACTACAGAACCAGAATCACCAAAAAAGAAAATCAACCTTCTGCTGGTGGGATATGACTCATGATGATGAAAATGAACATGCATTGGTCTGCACTGCTTTGGATTTTTACTGAGCAGAACCCATCATCAGCATGGACGCATGTCCACTGGACTGGTGGTTGAAGCATGAAGGGACATGTGAATCTTTAGCTCATCTAGCATGTAAATACCTTGCGACGCCAGGTACAACAGTGCCATGTGAACACCTGATGACATTTCAGGTGACATTGTAAACAAGAAGTGGGCAGCATTATCTCCTGCAAATGTAAACAAACTTGTTTGTCTTAGCGATTGGCTGAATAAGAAGTAGGACTGAGTGGACTTGCAAGCTCTAAAATTTTACATTATTTTATTTTTGAATGCAGTTTTTTTGTACATAATTCTACATTTGTAAGTTCAACTTTCATGATAAAGAGATTGCACTACAGTACTTGTATTGGGTGAATTGAAAAATTGTGTTTTTACAGTGCAAATACTTGTAATCAAAAATAAATACAAAGTGAGCACTGCATACTTTTTATTCTGTGTTGTAATTGAAATTATTTGAAAATGTAGAAAACATCAAAAAATATTTAAATAAATGGTATTCTATTGTTTAACAGTGTGGTTATTCACAAATAATAGAGAAATGAGGAGCAACGAGATGGTCTAAGTATAAATCCAACTTCCACCAAAGCAGAGTGTTAATAATCCAGGAAGTTAAATTATCTAGTAATATAAAGAAATAGTTGAATTAAAGTATCAAAGGAATGAGGAAAAAACTCTCCACTGAGAGGTTGGGGGACAGCTCAGCACATAGCTCTATGAAGATTGCTTTTCGCATCCTAAAGTTTTGTACCCACTGGTCATCATCCCACACCTGCATGACAATGCGATCCCACCAATCAGTGCTTGTTTCCGTAGCCCAAAAGCGATGATCTACCATATGCAGCTGCTCTGCAAATGTACAAAGCACTGATAAATTGCTGCCGTCCATATCACACTCGGGTGCCTGCGATTCATCCTCTGCTAAGTTTGCGAGTAATTCTTCGAATAACTGTGCTGCCATGCGTGATGTCCTCACGACAGCTAACAGCGCATAGGAGAGAAGTGCGGGATCCATCCTCTGTCACTGCAGATGCTGGCGTGTATTGCAAAAGAATGACATTTGGAAAAATGGCACGAAAGGAAGCCAGAAACCTTTGGAGAGGTGAGAGACAAAGCGGGGCACGACGGTACATTTTGCACATCCCAGGATGCACCGCACTCCGTTTCCGCATTCCGACAACACCTAGCGATGGATGGTGTCGCCAGGCACTGTGGGAAACATACCCACAGTCCATTGCTCTCGCTGTCGACAAAGGTGCCCCGAATGTGGACATGATCTGTCGGCAGAGGGAGCAAATGTAGACATGCTTTGGCAACTTTGCTTTTGTCGATTTTTCCTTGGTGACATTAGTTTCATCGAAAAAACTTGCCAGTGTAGACAAGCCCTTAGCTTTCAGTATTTTCTGGTGTGTTCCCCTTCCTCCCCTGCACAGGTCCTAGACACCGTAGCCCATATCCTGGAACCTGCCAGGCCAACACTCTGTCTTTAATTTGTAATTTCTAAGTCAGCAGGAAACAAGAAGTCTTTAACCAGCAGCTAACATGTTGCTGTAAAAACCAGGGGGGAGTGCTTTTGGGCACTCCCTGTCTGGGAGAAAAGGGGAAGCTGGCAAAATGAATAGCTTGTAATCTGAATTGAAATAACATTAAAATTAGGGCCCCATAAAACATCTAATTACAAGGTTCAGCATCCTTTTAGATCTATTAGGCTATGTCTACTCTAATGTGTATATATACTAGGTAAAGTAAAACCTTACTACCCCTCTAACCAGTTAGAGGTGTGGGAGGCAGTAGGAAAGGAAGTGAGGCATAACACCCTTAAATGAGATTCAGGTATTAAATATTTGTATTGTTTTGTTACTTGCATATTTGTATTAGCCAGAGTAACCACTTATTGGGTTTAAATCAGTTGCTGTGCATCATTATTCTAAAAATAGGGATCAAGTTAGTTGTGATTCCAGACCTACCCAACATGATAAAGGAAGCCAGCAATGTATAATCTTTCTGCTTTTCACAGGAAGCACCGAAGCCTCTAACAAGCAAAATGTAACAGCCTTTGCTACCCACAACATGAATCGTAGTTATTATTCTAGATCTTAATTCACCAAAAGAACTTACCAACTTATCTCTTGCAATTTTCTACTTATATTTCCTAAATAAATAAAGCATTTGTTAATATTTTTCTTTCTTACCCATTTTGTGTTTTAATTTAGAGTCTAAAGAGTCAAGGAAAAACACCTTCAACTCCTAACTAAATCATTAAACTTCTTTTATAGGCAAACCAAGGTGTAAACACAGAACAATTAAATTATTTCAACCCTTAGATTTCGTGGACCTGCTCTAAACAACGTTTAATCCATTGGTTTGCTAGTATGTTGGGATTACTTATTTGTGTGTTAGTTATATGCTTTGTGTCACGTGAACAAATTATGATTTTTTTTATACTTTTGGAGAGTTTTTGTTGCAACAACATTTTGCATGCAAAAATGTGAATAAAATATTAATAGTAAAACATTTTTCTTTGGTACCACACTATTTCAATATTATAATTAGGGTTTAACCGCAATGGGTGTGTCCATATAAAACACCAATGGTGGTTCAATCTTTGCAAAAGTCAAAAGATGTTTGTCAATGAATTTAATTGTAACCAATGAGAGAGAGAGATAGATATAGATATATAAAATTTAGATTTGGAGTTCATCAGGTAGTGTGGCCAGTTGTTTGGCAGAACCCCGACTGAACTTCAGAAGTTCATTGAGCAGACCACTGTAACATTAATATAGAATTTATAGCTTTATTACAGCTATAATGTTATAATATAACAATATATAAGTAATCTATCTATGTTATAGATTGTTAAACATAATCAACTCAATGAAAATATAAAATCAAATTCCAGCTAGAGTAACAGTGTTGGGATAATCATCAAAATTATCACCCTAACAAAGGGGTATGTATATGTGCTGGGTTGGAGTCTTAACTATTTGATTTTGTCCTTGTACAATTTGTCATTCTGGTGTTTTGTTTAGGGATAGTGAAAGGAATTTAAGTGATCAAAATCAAAGCTGGTAAATGCCCATAACATCAAGTCCCACAGTGTTGTACCAGGAAGGGGACATGTCTTTACAAGTATTCAGTGACCATACAAAATCCTTAGAGGAAACTCAAGCCAATACTGGCTCACAGCACAAGGTAGCTGACAACATTGTTCCTTCTCTGCAGCAGCCTTGATGTCCTGACAGTTGGTCGGGGAAGCACCTAACCAATTAAATGCAGACTCGCAAGCTCCTGTGCTGTGTTTGTACCATGTGGAGGAAGCGAAGAAAACAGACTTTGGTGTAAACCTCCAAATTATGAACTGTAACCTTTAGTAATTGTGGTCTGGAGCCAACAGTAGCAACACTAGTGCAACAACACTCTATGCTACACTGGTATCATCTTCAGAGCAATGTGATCTCATCCCCAGGTGGCAGGATACAGAACTTGGGGAAGATTAATGATTAAAACGTGGACAGTATTGAGGTTATTGCCTAAACTGAGGGGATTAATGGATATATGTACTAGAAAACCATATGTATCTAAAAGGGGGCATATTATAAAGGGCATACCAGGTGGAAGTGTGACCCTCAGCTATGAGCTAGTGGATGTAACCATGTCACCTTTAGTAACCTAGAAAAAGGTCTGTCCTCTAATTATAACTCCAGAGTGGCTACATCTATACCAGGAGTAACAATGGGCACAGTATGGTATAAATCAGTCCCGCATACAGTATGCACATAGCACCATCCTATAATTTTAGAATTGGGAAAGGTCCCACATTTAATCAAGGATTAGCAGTAGCTATATTGGTAAAGACTGTTTTGGGGTCCCCCTCCAAACATGGAACAGGAAGAGTCTCTTGTTTAATTCTTGTCAAAAAGTGCCACTGAGGGTAATTCAGGTATAGGGTCTGTGACACTGGACCCTAATTAGGACTCTTAGTTAACTAACATTACATCAGGGTTAAACCTTATATTTCCCATCTACAGCCTCCTTGCCTGTGTTCAATCCAGGTGAGGATGTGTTTGGTCACTTGGCAGCTATCCATTCACTAGGTCACCTTAAAGACAATGTCTATAATGAATGCCTAAATATACCTCCTCTGGTAGTATATCACCCAAACAGGAAAACTTCCACTGATGGCATGTTGCTCCAAAAAGGGGTATCAGTACATCAAATATGATATGTTTGAGGTGAACACTCCACAGCATGGCCAGAAGGAAGGTACCAACAGAATGTGTCATCATCGTCAAGTGAGAGGTTCTTTTAAAAAAGGTGACGTATAGTGGAGATGGCCAGTATTATGTAATACTCAGATATCAAAGATATTTTTTATGGTCAATTGGAGTGCAGGGTCATAGGGTGAACACTTTTGTTAATCAAGGTACGTATACTAATTGGACAGGTGGCAATTCTTCTTTGTGTCTTTTATTGTGCTATGTAGAAAGCATGAGTTTAAATAAGGGGTAAGGCCCTACATTTATGTGATAGGGTGATTGTTAATGAACCCTATCAAAGAGGGGACTTGTAGACTATGTGGTGAGCTTGTCTTCATTATATTCATCTGTAACGCAAGGAACCTATAGACCTGTATCCTGTAGGACATTAGCTTCTGCAGTTTTAGCATAAGGCTTGAGGCCTATGAACTTTGGCACAGATAAACAGCCCAATAGAAAACCTCAAGTATTCAGGAGCTGAAAATAGAGTATTTAAGGGGAATTTCCGACTACAGGAACATGACCCGGCTATAAGAGAATCATGGCAACAAATTGACATACATAACTGATCCATGAGTTACATCTGCAGATACATAACCACAAGAAGGCCATACATGACAACAAATTGACATATATAAGTTGAGATAATTGGTATATAAAACTGTAGCAGAAGGACATTTGAACATTAGTAGGGTGAGGAAATATAAATTAGGAAGAGGGGAAAAATATGAATATGCATCAAACATAGTGGCGTCAGTGTATCATATTTAGGGCCTTACTAAATTCATGGCCATAAAAAGCGCATCATGTACCGTGAAATCTGGTCTCCCCTGTGAAATATGGCTATTGTAGGAGGGTCACGGTATTGCCACCCTTATTCTGTACTCCCTTCAGAGCTGGGCAGCTGGAGAGCAATGGTTTCTGGCCAGGTGCCCAGCTCTGAAGGCAGCGCCGCCACCACCATCACCAGCAGCACAGAAGCAAGGATGGCATGGTATTGGGGGGGTTGCCATTTTGGGGGGGGGCTGGCTTTACAGTTGGGCGACTGCCCAAGGCACCATGGTCAGAGGTGCATCCCAGCCTGTGGCCAGTAGGAGAGAGATTTAACCCTTTGGAGGTGCCAGTATGATGGCAACTGGTGATGAGGGGGAAGGTAATGGTGATGAGGAAGATGATGGCTAGCATTTCAGGTTGTTCTGCATAGGATCGTGTGAGTATATGGATGTGCAGATGTACATTCTGTAGTACCTCTCTCTACCTTACTGAGTTGGAGTGCTTGTGACTGTGATAAATGTATTAATAAACTATTTGTAAATATTGGCGAGTTCCTATAGTGTGAGTTTTGCAGCTGTGCACATTGGGGTTTCCATCTATATAATAATTTGAATAATACTGGGCTTGATCTTGGAACAAGAACCTGGCAACCCTCAAAGGGATAACTGGGAATTCTTAAGTAATCAATATAATTAATACATAATCTATATATTAGGCTACACTGGACTCAGCAGTTAGGCTCTTCTTCTGCAGAGGAAGGCTCCTGTAGTGCCCCTTCACAGGAGCTTCAAAGCCAGGTTCTTCTCCTTGCCTGGTCAGCTCCTTTCTGAGCTGTCTAGCTTCCTTTTAAGCTTCCTCCTCTATCTGGAGCATTCTCTGCAGGTCTGGCTGGGCAGGGTCATTTAGGCCCAGAGCTGCTATTTAACCTCTTCAGTTCTAGTGTGGGGTTTATACACCCCATCAATTAAACAGTAGAAAAGACTGGCAAAGAAGCAAAGACCAAAGTTGTATTACTGCACTAGTCTATACTTCAACCAGTGAACACTACTGAATTTATTGAATGTGATACTACTTTTGATAACTCTGATACTGTCCAAAAACCTTGGTTTAGACTTGTCTATAATTTAAGTGCTACAGTGCAATAATATGTATATAGTTATGTAATTTAACTGGTTGTTCTCTACTAAAGTTTCATCACCCAGTCTCTTAGTTCTGTTTATTACTTTGAAACTATTCTGGAGTACATATCCTTGGTCTTGAGAAACCCACTTGCCCTGGGAAAATGCCCACTCTGGTCAACACAACTTTACAGAGCTGGGTACAATCACAATCTTTGTTCTTGGAGCTCAGACTAGCTTTTCCAAAGAGTGGTGAAGGGTAAGAGTGGTACGTGGTTTTTCTTTCTTAGGATGTAGCAGCCCCACCCATCCCTACTGCACTCAGGAGGAATATGTGCTCAAGATTAGAAAACTTGCTCCTGTATCTAAGAAGTCTTCTCTGGTGGTTCTGCCACCAAATATCAGGTATTGTACCTTGATCAGTTTCTGATAACCTCAAATTCTTGAAAGGCAATGTTGCTATAAGCTGATGTCCTAAGAATATTAGCTAGATATACTGTCATCTTGTCCTATGATCATTCCCTCACATCTCAACCAATCAAGGATCTGGGCACTGATCTGTCCAAATGTGACTCTTTTGATCCTCCTACACAGAAATAAGAGCAAATTACTTACCCCTGCCACTTTGACCATAGCACTGGGGGAACTTCTACTTATTTTAGAGGAAATGCCAGATACAAATCCCCATTGATCTGTTAATGAATGGACTCCTTAATACGTGGGCAGCCCTAACTCAGCTAAGTTCTCCTTCAGCTAAGTTCTGCAAGCTTACAGCTGCTATGGCAAAACTCTTGTCTTTGGCATCCACAGTAGAAGCTGCAGAGTAGTGTTGGTCTAATGAATCTTTCATCCTGATAGAAGAGAATGCAACAACTTATGATTTCCTGGAAAAGAAAGTGGTCCTTAGTGAGATGGGCAGCCACTAACCTGTGAAGTCTCCTATTTCCATTATCTTGATGGTTCAGGCCCCATTGGAATTGGCTATTCAGGTTTCTGGCTGCCTCTTGGTTTCTCAGGAGGTCTCCTCTGTAAACAAATCTCCATATAATGGAAATGAAGGGTTCAAAACTACAGTCCTCTCTTGGACTGTAAAATCTTTACCCTTATAGTTGCAAGAAGATATCTCTAAAATGCTTTTGGACAAGACTCAAAAATTCTACTAGCTTTAAGCTCATGGTCCTCTCATAGTAGGCACCTTGTCTTTGAAGCATCCTTAGACCAGGCTGGAGGACTTCATTGAGAGTAAGCGTACTAGGGTGGTTGGATTACTACAAGCCTAGGAAAAGTAATGAGGAATTGGATTCCAGCTCAATCCAAGGGAGAAGTGGAGCACAGGATCTGGTCCAAGAGGTGAATATAGCTGGATCGCTTAGTAATAGTGACCATAATATAATTAAATTTCATATCCCTGTGGCAGGAAAAACATCACAGCGGCCCAACACTGTGGTATTTAATTTCAGAAAGGGGAACTACACAAAAATGAGGAGGTTAGTGAAACAGAAATTAAAGGGTGCCAAAAGTGAAATCTCTGCAAGCTGTGTGGAAACTTTTTAAAGACACCATAATAGAGGCTCAACTTAAATGTATACCCCAAATTAAAAAACATAAAGAACCAAAAAAGAGCCACCATGGCTAAACAACAATGTAAAAGAAACAGTGAGAGGCAAAAAGGCATCCTTTAAAAAGTGGAAGTTAAATCCTAGTGAGGAAAATAGAAAGGAGCATAAACACTGGCAAATGAAGTGTAAAAATACAATTAGGAAGGCCAAAAAAGAATCTGAGGAACAGTTAGCCTAAGACTCAAAATGTAATAGCAATTTTTTTGTTAAGTACACCAGAAGCAGGAAGCCTCTAAACAACCAGTGGGGCCACTGGACGATCGAGGTGCTAAAGGAGCACTCAAGGATGTTAAGGCCATTGCGGAGAAACTAAATGAATTCTTTGCATCGGTCTTCATGGCCAAGGATGTGAGGGAGATTCCCAAACCTGAGCCATTCTTTTTAGGTGACAGATCTGAGGAACTGTCCCAGATTGAGGTATCATTAGAGGATACAAATTGATAAATTAAAAAGCAATAAGTCACCAGGACCAGATGGTATTCACCCAAGAGTTCTGAAGGAACTCAAATGTGAAATTGCAGAACTACTAACCGTAGTCTGTAACCTGTCATTTAAATCAGCTTCTGTACCAGATCCTGGAGGATAGGTAATGTGACACAAATTTTTAAAAAGGGCTCCAGAGGTGATCCCGGCAATTACAGGCTTGTAAACTTGACTTCATTACCGGACAAACTGGTTGAAACTATAATACAGAACAATATTGTCAGACCTATAGATGAACATAATTTGTTGAGGAAGAGTCAACATGGTGAGGCATGATTTCTCTTTACTAGAACCAATCTACTAGAATTCTTTGAGGGGGTTAACAAGCATGTGGACCATGGGGATTCAGTGGATACAGTATACTTAGATTTTCAGAAAGCCTTTGACAACGTCCCTCACCAAAGGCTCTTACGCAAAGTAAGCTGCTACGGGATAAGAGGGAAGGTGTTCTCATGGATTGGTAACTGGTTAAAAGATAGGAAACAAAGGGTAGGTATAAATGGTCAGATTTCAGAATGGAGAGAGGTAAATAGTGGTGTCCCCCATGGGTCTGTTCTGGGACCAGTCCTATTCTACATATTCGTAAATGATCTGGAAAAAGGGGTAAACAGTGAGGTGGAAAAATTTGCAGATGATACAAAATTACTAAAGATAGTTAAGACCCAGTTAAGACCCAGGCAGACTGTGAAGAGCTAGTTGGACCTTTGGTCTGACCCAGTAGGGCCATTCTTATGTTCTTAGGATATAGTCCTATCCTTTCATAGTCATCCCATCTTTCCCAATGGAGAGTTTTAGGGAAAAGAGTCGGAAGAGTACTAATAGCTTTTGTTGCATCTTCTCCTCCTTTTCCTGTCCTTACCTTACAATTACAGATTTTTCCAATGTTACATGATATGGCACACCTTGGCGCGATCTTCATGGCGCATAGTTCCTTCAGGAGCCAGCAGACCAACAAATGTTCCATGATTTGTGTTTCACTGCAGTGACATGTATCTGGATCATTGGAATAAAAGCACCACTTCTGCATATTGACTTTTGACCTGCCAACTCTTGTTCGATAATGATTTAAACATTTCCAGGTTGACTAATCCTTCTTCGCAACTGTGGGAAAGCATTTGGCAATGTCAGTATGCATTTTGGTATCCTCACTGAGTATTTCAAGCCGTGTGTGCCAGATTTCTAATTGTGTAACTGTTGGTGATCTTTTTAAGTCGTTCCGTTGCAGGTAGGAATCATTTCCATGATTTCAGGCAGCTAAACTGCTGCAGTATAGCCATGTAGTGGTGTTTGGTATCTTTGACCTGTCGTAATTATTCCATTTTGCTTGTGACAGCTCTCCTAATATCTGATGGAGCAATTCTGGCAAACACATAAAGGTTGTTCATGTTGGTTGGTTTTAGACATCCTGTGATGTAGCAGCGGCTGCTATTCTGCACAGGGTCCAGCTTCTTTGTGTAAGTGTATTTTTCCCACACTGAAAGTGCATATTTGGCCATCAAATAGCACAGTGCAACTTTTGTTGTTCTTATTGTTGCTGGATTGTTTCCCCATTTTGAATTTGAAAGCTTCCTGAGTATGTTGTTCTGGGGGCAAACTTTTCCTTTTGTCTTCTTTTTGTGTGGCTTGAAGGAGAGAATGCATTATAGTGTCGCTCCAAGGTAGACAGTGGACCAGTGATAGCCCATTCCAGTTGAGTTGTCTGTTAGCCTCATGATTCCGAAAATGGAAGAGGCTCACTTGTGTTTTGGCTGGGTTGGTGCACAATTGGTTCGTGGTGTATTAGACGGAGAGCCCAGACAGCACTGGTCCTTGGCTTGGGCAGTGAAGCACAGGTCATTGGCATAGATCTAACTTCTTGTGCTGAGATGGATTGGTTGATCATTTGTGTAGATGTTGAAAGGTATTGGTAAGAATATGCTCCCTTGAGGAAGAGATTCATAATTTGGTCCTCTTTTTATGTTACTTTACCAGGATCAAAGCTTACACCATAGCAGATGCAGCTTCTGGCTATAAACTGAGGAGTGTCATGCAAATTTGTTTCTTTAAGGCTCTCTTACTTCTCTAACATTCCTGACATCAGGAATTATAACATTAAAAAACCAGTAGAAGAACACTTCAATCTCCTTAGTCACTCAATAACAGACTTAAAAGCGGCCGTTCGTCAACAAAAAAACTTCAAAAACAGACTCCAACGAGAAACTGCAGAACTGGAATTAATTTGCAAACTGGACACCATCAAATTAGGCCTGAATAGAGACTGGGAGTGGATGGGTCACTACAGAACTAAATCAATTTGTTAGTCTCTAAGGTGCCACAAGTACTCCTCTTGTTTTTACAAAAACTAATTTCCCCTTGCTAAATACTCACACCTTCTTGTCAACTGTTTTCAAATGGGCCACCTTGTTTACATTGGCCTCATTAACACTACAAAAGTGATGTCAACTGTTGAGAATTGCCTACTTCCAACTTAAATTGAATTGGCTCGTTAGCACTGACCCCGCACTTGGTAAAGCAACTCCCATCTTTTCATATGCTGTGTATTTATACTTCCCTACTGTATGTTCCACTCCATGCATCTGAGGAAGTGGGTTTTAGCCCATGAAAGCTAATGCCCAAATAAATTTGTTAGTCTCTAAAGTACCACAAGGACTCCTCGTTGTTATCTCTCCCTCTGTATTTGAGTGCTATGCAAATCTGTTGAGCCAGGATGGGAATGTGCCAGAATGGTGTTCTGGCACTTTCGCTGCCTGGAGGACTTCATTTTGTTCTCAAAAAGACATGGTGTGTGCAAAGTCATGCTGGCAGGGGTATTCCAGTAGTCCTGGAGACAAAAGGAGTCTGCGACATTTAGTCAGATGCCAAAGGGGGTCATTGGCAGAAAAAAGTTTTGGAACCACTGTTCTAGAAGTTACTTCGTTGTTCTTGAAAACAAATTGAATTTATCTGAATTAAATAGTTTTCACAATCATAGCATAGAGCTCTGAAATACATGCAAGTTCTTAACATTGTCTTAAGTAGTGCTTTCTTCACTGCAGAAATCTAGCATTGCTCCCTCAGGCCATCATTAACTTGTTTGTGTATTGGTGCTAGTGAACTTGACTCTTACCCAGCATTCTATTGAGAATGAACAAGACAACAAGTTGGACCTTGCTATTTTGCTGTCAGAACAAATGTGTGATTTTTTTCATAACGGACTTAACTACCAGCTGTCAAAACTAACTTTTCTTTCATAGATTCATAGATTTTAAGGTCAGAAAGGACCATTATGATCATCTAGTCTGACCTCCTGCACAATGCAGGCCACATACTCTCGGCCACTCTGTAACAAACCCGTAACCTAGGCCTGAGTTATTGAAGTCCTCAAATCGTGGTTTAAAGACCTCAAGATGCAGAGAATCCTCCAGCAAGTGACCCGTGCCCCACGCTACAGAGGAAGACGAAAAACCTCCAGGGCCTGTGCCAATCTGCCCTGGAGGAAAATTCCTTCCCGACCCCAAATATGGCGATCAGTTAAACCCTGAGCATGTGGGCAAGACTCACCAGCCAGCACCCAGGCAAGAATTCTCTGTTCAGCCCATAACTAACAGTAGGGTTATATCTAAAAAGCCAGTTAAAACATCTCTGCAGGGAGGGAAGGAAACATATTTTTGCCTTCTAGTTCATGTCTAAAAAGGAGATTTCCCTTGTAGTGCAAGAACTTTTAAGAGGGCTTGGATCAAAGAGATTTATTCTGAGTAAGTTTTGGAATATCTGTGTCCATTGTTTAGTAGAAGGCCAATGCAATTTTTTCCCCTTTTTATATTTTCAAACTGTAGTTTCTTTCCATTTCTCTTTCCACTAAGCCCATTCAATATTTATGAAAAACATGAGATAGAGAACTCCCGTGCGCAGTGCTAAGGAACTACAGCACTCAGCAAAACTAATTTCCTCATGCTTTCCATCAAGGAGCCACCTTTTTGGACAAAGGGATAGGAGTGAGAAGGTACTTTATGTTCTTTAGCTGCTTTGAGTCTTCCAAGAATGATGCAAGCTGATGTCAGTTGCATGGTCGTTTTGTGATATAGATTGTAGGAACTGAACTTAAACTACCAAACATATAGTTGATTACCAGTAATGGCTATATTTGAACCAATGACCTAAGTTTTTGTATTCCTTTAGACATCTAATACCTTTTATTTTCTCTGGATAGCAACATCTACATAAAGCCAATAAACTAGATAAGCAGAACCTGTGAATCAGTCAGGACTTCAGTGTGTCCTATCAGGTGCTGCTCCTTTTGATTTAATGAAATCCAGAAAGAAACATCTTGTTAAAAGTGATCAATACCTTTAGTATTAATGAAAGGGGAGGAGCTAATAACAATGCCTTGAGGCAGTCACAATGTGGCCAGATGCTTTTTCCACATGGTTCCTCCAATGCATGTGCAACACCCTGGTGTTCCATTAGTAGACCTTTCTAGAGGGGAAGCTGCCAACTTGAGGGTTTCATTTCATTTTAGTCTAGTAGACTCCCCCATCCCGCATCTTTCAAATAATGATTTCATCCAGGGGAGCTTGATTTCCAATTCTCCTACCATCAGTTATTGCCAAAATAAGCTTTTTCTATTGGTGTATCCCTCCCACCAATCCCTCAGTTTTTTTAGTTAACCCCTTCACCTTGTTTTTTTCCATATCTCTGTCACGAGGAGAAGAGAATGTTTTTGCTGTGCTTTCCTCCTGTATTTATACTGGTAGAGTAGGTAAGACCAGAAAAGTTATGTGTCAGAATGGGAAGCTATCCCTGTCGCTATCCCTGTCTTGTACAGGAAGAATGGAGCAAATCAATGATCAAGAAATATAGAATCATAGAAATGTAGGTCTGGAAGGGACTCCAAGTCGTTAAGTCCAGCTGCCTTCGTGAGGCAGGACCAAGTAAATTTAAACCATCCCTGACAGGTGTTTATCCAGCCTGTTCTTAAAAATCTTCAATGGGGGGATTCCACAACTCCTCTTAGAAGTCTGTTCCAGAGTCTAAGTACTCTTTTATAGTTAAAAAGTTTTCTCTAATATCTAATCTAAATCTCCTCTGCTGCAGATTAAGCTGATTACTTCTTGTTCTACCTTCAGTGGATATGGAGAACAATTGATCACAGTCTGGTTTATAATAGCCCTTAACATGTTTGAAGGCTTTTATAAGGACCCCACTCAATCTTCATTTCTCAAGTCTAAACACAATCAGTTTTTTAAAACTGTTCCTCATAGAACACGTTTTCTAAGCCTTTTATCATTTTTGTTGCTCTCCTCTGGACTCTCTTCAGTTTGTCCACATCTTTCCTAAAGTATGGCACCTGGAATTGGACAGAGTACTCCAGCTCAGGCCTCACCAATGCTGAGTCAGTGGGACATTGGAGGACCCCACCCAGTGCTGGGAGAGGGGAGAAAGGGAGGTGGAAGGGGGAGGTGTGGGGCACTGAGGGGACACCAGTGCTGGGCGTTGGGTGAGGAACAATGGAGACTACTGGCTGACACTCACCTGTGCTAGGGACGAGGGGGCCCCCTGTGCTGGTGGAGGATCCTGCCAGAAAAAGGAAGGGTCCATTCGAGGCGGAAGGGCAGGGTCAGGGTCAGCCTGGGTCAGCCTGCCCTGGGATTAGTGGTTGCGGGGTTCTGGGATCCTGTGGCGGCAGGTGATGCAGAGAGATGACAGTGCGGAGTGGGCTGGGGCTGGGTTGATCACTGCTGCTGCCAGAGAGATTAAGTCCAAGCCCAGGAGACTGCAGGCAAGAAAAAGAAATAAACGCCTGGGCTGATGAGTGTGGGGCACAGGCATGAACCCCACTGCTGGTGCCAGGCCACCCGCTAGGCCCCTGGGCTGCCTTGCCTTCCTGCACTTCCTCCTGAAGCGTGTCCCCTCCCCTCCCAAAGCACAGGGCCTGGGGCGGTTGCCCCAGTCTGCCCTATGGATGGGACAGCTCTGCCGGTGGGAGAGCTCTCTCCCATCACCATAGAGCGGGGTCGGCAACCTTAGGCCCTGGAGCCGCATGCGTCTCTTTGGCTGCCCCCTTGTGGGTAGCCGTTTTTTGAGGGGGTGCAAAATGCAGGCTCTGGCCAGGAGGCGCTTATCACAGGCGGCTCCCGGCTGGCAGCGCAGTAGGACTCTGGCCCCACGTTGCTCCTGGAAGGGGCTGGCTGCTGCAATGTCTCCGTGCGTCCCTTGGTGGGAGGGAGGCAGCGGGTATCTGTGCGCTGCCCACAAGCACCACCCCCTGCAGCTCCCATTGGCTGGGAACTGGCCAATGGGAGCTGTGAGGATGGTGCTGGGGGTGGGGGCAGCGCATGGAGCTGCCTCCCTCCCCCATCCCCGCCACCAGGGGCATGCAGAGATATGCCAGCAGCTGGCCACTTCCGGCAGCGGTGTGGGGCCAGAGCTTTGCTGCGCCGCCGGCCGGGAGCCACCTATGATAAGCGCCTCCTGGCCAGAGCCTGCACCTTGCACCCCCTCCTGCACCCAAACTCCGTACCAGATCCCGCACCCCCTCCTGGACCCCAGTCCCCAGCCCAGAGCCCCCTCCTGTTTATATTCAAATTCATATGGCAGACGTCGCATTAAAAGTACTGGTGAGCAGTAATAACTTTAAAATGTTCAAAGCAAGCACTTAAATATGATGGTTTTTGTATTATTTAATGTACAAATACAAAATAAGCCTTGAAAAACTGTTGGCGCCTGCCACACTCTTCTGAAAACATGAATGTGCTACTGGCCACAAAAAGGTTGGGGACCACTGCCTTAGTGGAATATTTCTGCTGTTTCAACTTAAATCTCTACTACTGGAACAAAGTGTTTAAACATTCTTTCTTGAACATTTAGTGATAAAACAGCTATTACATAATATATGAATCCAGAGAGAAGAGAGACGCCGGAGAGAATCCACGAGGACAGAGAACACCGGTGCCCGCAGCACTGGAGTACTCTGTCCCCAGCAGGCGTGGGGCCCCGGCTTCTCTCCCCTGCTGGGCACTAGGCGGGCCCCGCACCTGCCGGGGACAGACAACACCGGCGCCCGCAGCCTGCAGCCCCGGAGTTCTCTGTCCCCGTCAGGCGCGGGGCCGCGGCTTCTCTCCAGCTTAAGCTGTGGCCACACGCCTGTGTGGGACCGAGAACACCGGTGCCCGGAGCCTGCAGCCCCGGAGTTCTCTGTCCCCGGCAGGCACGGGGCCGCAACTTCTCTCCCATGCTTGGCACTAGGCGGGCCCCGTGTCTGCCGGGAACAGAGAATACCGCACCTGCAGCCTGAGTTCTCTGTCCCCGTCAGGTGCGGGGCCACGGCTTCTTTCCCCTGCTGGGCACCAGGCGGGCGCACATAAATGCCCCAGCAGGTGCCATGGTGTCCGCCGGCACCGCGTTAGGGACCACTGCACTAAGGTATCCGCAGAACAGATGAATAGTTTGAAATAAATTTATCTGTACTAGGACTCTTACGTTGCTTCAGATAAAAGTTCAGACTTTTCTAACAGTATCCTCAAGCTTGCTGTAGATTCTGAGAGATTAAATTTTTGCACATAAGGTGGAGTGCATCTGATCTTGTAAGGAATATTTTCAGAGGGCTGAAATAAATTAGCAATTCTTGCTCATCAGCTGTTCTCTATGTGTGTATAATATATGTTTTAGTAAACAGTTGCACCCTCTGCTGATCTTTGAAAAACATTGCTTGGTTATTTAATGTTGCATTACATGTATATGCAGCTTGTGTTTCTCCTTCCTTTCATTTTGTTTCCTGCTAGGAATGACCTGTTGCAGCCTTTAGATGTTTTAGCTTAAGACTGAAATGAGCATTTACATTTATTTACTCTTTATTCAATTACTTTAAAACCTTTAACTTTTCTGTGTAAAATTTTTTCCAGTAAAATTGTTTTCTTTTTAGCATTATTAGTTTATTTTGTGCTGTTCAGTTTCAACTAAATTCTGAGGAAATAAAAACAACGTGGATGCTGTATGTAATATGAAAATAAACTACCTGTCGCTTGAGAGTGGCTTTTAGTTTGCTTAAGGTAAAAGGATTGAAAAGAAATGTAAGCATCCTTTAAAATTACAGGACTGTTAGTCTTAAGCTTTTCTGGAGGAGATGGCTGAAAACATAAGCTACCCAAGCTACCCTTTAAAGGCTTTTGTATTATTAAGGCTGTGAATCATTCAAAGAGGTCACAGACGGAAGTGATGGCTTCCGTGACTTTCCGTGACCTCCGTGAATTTTGCAGCGCTGGTGTGGCTGACCCCAGGACCACCCCAGCAGCTGGGGAAGCCCTGGGGCCAGCCGCACTGGCAGGTGCTCTGGCAGCCCCAGACAGCTGTTCCCCGGTGCTGCTATGAGCAGCGCTCTGGGACGGGCGGCGG
Source organism: Trachemys scripta elegans (assembly GCF_013100865.1). Taxonomy (NCBI): domain Eukaryota; kingdom Metazoa; phylum Chordata; order Testudines; family Emydidae; genus Trachemys; species Trachemys scripta. Next base: position 31,218,299 of record NC_048299.1, read on the forward strand.
CTGCTGTGGGGCCCCGGGTCGCCCCCCACCCAGACCAGTGGCAGCAGGGTCCCGGGCCGCTCCCCTCCCCCAGTGGCAAGGGGCCCCGGGCTGCCCCTCCCCACAGACCAGTGGCAGTGGCGGCAGTGTGTGTGGGCCTGGGCCGCTTTCCCCCTCGTAGCGGCGGCGGCAGTGGGGGGCCCCGGGGCTGCTGTTCCCTCTGGGGTGGTGGCATGGCCCCAGGCTGCTCCCCCAGCAGTGGCAGGGCCCCAGGCTGCCCTCCCCTGCGGAAGCATCGCCCCCCCGCTGCCTCTCCATCCCAGCAGTAGTGTTCAGGAGTGCCCCCCTCCCAGCGGGTAAGATTTAGTCACAGGTATTTTTAGTAAAAGTCATGGACAAGTCATGCAGCCATAACTTTTTGTTTATTGCCCGTGACCTGTCCATGACTTTTACTAAAAATACCCATGACTAAAACGTAACCTTATGTATTATGAATGACCTTTTTGAACTTTGTCTTTAGCTTTAGTTTGTGTTATGGCTACTATCCTGAAAGTCTGTTACCTCAAATGTGGTGTAAGATTGGGGAAATTGGTTCATGATATCTCTTCCTTTCATGTATTCACTGAAACTTGAGGGTTTTTTTCCATAGTATCTTGGATAATTGTTTAGCTTTAGCTGAATCTTAGTCTTTGTCGTAAGTTACCTTAAAGCAGTGGTTCTGGGGTATGTGTACCCCTGTTGGGTACGCAGAGGTCTTTCAGGGGGTACATCAACTCATCTAGATATTTGCCTAATATCATCTAGATATTTGCCTAGTTTTACAACAGGCTACAGAAAAAGCACTAGCAAAGTCAGTACAAACTAAAATTTCATTCAGACTATGTCTTGTTTATACTGTTTCATATACTATACACTGAAATGTAAGGACAATATTTATATTCCAATCAACTTACTTTTTCATTTTACCATATAATTACAAATTAAGCAATTTTCCATTAACGGTGTGCTGTGACACTTTTTTGTATTTTTATGTCTGATTTTGTATGCAAGTAGTTTTTAAGTGGGGGTATGCAAGACAAATCAGATTCCTGAAAGGGGTACAGTAGTCTGGAAAGGTTGAGAGCCACTGCCTTAAAAAGTATTTTCAAAGGGGTTTCTCTGGGTTCTGACTCTTCTACTTTTGAGCTTTATAGGCCAGATATGGACCAAGTGTATAGCAAGTTCATTCTTCCTGGAAACGGGATATATTATTAAAAAGCCTACCCCTCTCTAACCTCTTCAGTTGACACTTGTATCTAGAGAGCTGACAAATTATATTTATCTATTTTTTCTGCATGGTGAATGTTGAAAAACTATGTGAAAATAAGATCCCCACCACTTTCAAGCTAACTTCCCCCCTACACACTGAAAAGGGGAGGGGCTGAAGAAAGGAAAAAATGGGGAGTGAAGACCCTGAAAATCCACAAGTGGAATGTGGAAAACCAAAACTTTGTTTCCAAAAACTGAAACAGCACATTTTAAAATGAAGTTAAATATTTTTTTAGTCGTATCAAAGCCAAACAAAATTTTTAATTTCAAAATGTTATTTTGAAACTAAATTAAATGAAAATTTTCATTGTGAAAAATCAAACCGATAACCTAAACTTGGTCAAAACATTTCAAAGGGATTTTTCTGATAAAAGTTTTCAAAGGAAAAACTTGTTTGTTCTCACCAGCTCTAGTCAGAACTCAACACCCTACTTGCTTGACAACTAAGGCTGCCCAAGAGTATGTCACGCCCGTGTTCTTTGCATTTAGCTGACTTCCTATTGAATCCTGAATTTATGAATCCTGAATTAAAAGTAAGGTTTCAGTCCTACTCTTCAGAGCGCTTTGTGGGATTGGACCAAGTTGCGTAGAGAATTTCTCACTCTAGTTGATCATGACAGAACAACAGCTCTGTTGCAGTTGATCTGTCAAGAATGAAATGTGCATGTGCAGGATACAAAACTTTTTCGTGGACTAGCCTGCAAATCTGAAGTATGGTGACAAGTGAGAGCAGATTAGTTATGAAAGTATATTACATTTTAGATTACATAATTGCATTACTCTCCCGGAGTAGGCTGACAATATGAAATTTGGCAGTGAATGTGTTACTGATTGTTTTGCCCTGCTTTTATCCTTATTATTTTTCTTCTTCTCCTCTTTCACTATTCTCTTTAAAGGTCAGAACAGATGTAATGGGAAAATTGTAAACTTCATTTTTATATTGTGATGCCAAATTTCCAGAATTTATAGAACATACTATTACAACTAGACTGAGTTTGCTATTGACAAGAGCATTTGTGCTATGTATCAATTCCCCTTTCAAGCACAAAGAGCATTGATTCATGAGTCTTGGTAATAAGATTTTGAAGTTTTGTATTAGAAAAAAACCAACAACAAAAAACGTATGGCTCAGAATTGACAGTGGTCTATGCAGACATTAATCTCTAGATTGCTTACAGTCCATTTCAGGACAGGAATGATACTTGCCATGAGGCTGCTCAGGGGCCTCTGAGAATTTTAAACTAGCTTTTGAATCAGTTTTCAGTAAACGAGTGACCACATCACAGCATGTAATATGCTTTGCTGTACACAAGTTTGTGCCATTCATTGGAAAGAGCATGGATGCTAAACTTCCTTCTCAACTCTAGAGGGACGGAGGTGCATTGCTGGCTTGAACTATTTGTGCTGTATGTATATTGTAGATAGACTTCAGTCTATAGTACTATGATTTCTGGACATTGTCACTAAATTCACATCTGAAGTCTTAAAGGGGTAAAACCCCAAGCTTATATATATAGTTTTCTTCCACTGGATGTTGGTCATTCAAAAACTAATATACACTAGTTGAGTTTTTCTCCTTGGGAAAGTAAGTTCACCTCTTTCTCACTTTCCAGCTATAAAATGGAGATACTTGCCTTCCCTTGTAGTACTCTCTGTGTAGTTCTTTTCATTCATAAAGCTGAAAGCCCTAACTTTTAATCTCAATGTATTATTACAGTAAATTTACAAGCTACATTAAATGGCAACTCTTAATACCATTTTGTAGAAGTAAGGCTTATTTATTAAATTTCTCATGAAATCAAAGTTTTTGGAAATACGTTGGCTTCAAAAAGTTAAAATCTCGTCCTAAAGTTGTGTGCTGTGGGTATGTGCTAAATTCCAAATTGGTTTTTTGATTAATGGGCAAGTAAGTACTGGTAACAAATCTAGGTTTTATTAAATGAATTGCCAGTCCACAGTTGACTTAGAAAATACATGGAAATATGGAAATATTCATAGATTCATAGATTCTAGGACTGGAAGGGACCTCGAGAGGTCATCGAGTCCAGTCCCCTGCCTGCATGGCAGGACCAAATACTGTGTCTAGACCATCCCTGATAGACATTTATCTAACCTACTCTTAAATATCTCCAGAGATGGAGATTCCACAACCTCCCTAGGCAATTTATTCCAGTGTTTAACCACCCTGACAGTTAGGAACTTTTTCCTAATGTCCAACCTAAACTTCCCTTGCTGCATTTTAAGCCCATTGCTTCTTGTTCTATCCTTAGAGGCTAAGGTGAACAAGTTTTCTCCCTCCTTCTTGTGACACCCTTTTAGATACCTGAAAACTGCTATCATGTCCCCTCTCAGTCTTCTCTTTTCCAAACTAAAGAAACCCAATTCTTTCAGCCTTCCTTCAAAGGTCATGTTCTCAAGACCTTTAATCATTCTTGTTGTTCTTCTCTGGACCCTTTCCAATTTTTCCACATCTTTCTTGAAATGCGGTGCCCAGAACTGGACACAATACTCCAGCTGAGGCCTAACCAGAGCAGAGTGGAGCGGAAGAATGACTTCTCGTGTCTTGCTCACAGCACACCTGTTAATACATCCCAGAATCATGTTTGCTTTTTTTGCAACAGCATCACACTGTTGACTCATATTTAGCTTGTGGTCCACTATAACCCCTAGATCCCTTTTTGCTGTACTCCTTCCTAGACAGTCTCTTCCCATTCTGTATGTGTGAAACTGATTTTTTTTTCCTAAGTGGAGCATTTTGCATTTGTCTTTGTTAAACTTCATCCTGTTTAACTCAGACCATTTCTCCAATTTGTCCAGATCATTTTGAATTATGACCCTGTCCTCCAAAGCAGTTGCAATCCCTCCCAGTTTGGTATCATCCGCAAACTTAATAAGCGTACTTTCTATGCCAATATCTAAGTCGTTAATGAAGATATTGAACAGAGCCGGTCCCAAAACAGACCCCTGTGGAACCCCACTCGTTATGCCTTTCCAGCAGGATTGGGAACCATTAATAACAACTCTCTGAGTACGGTTATCCAGCCAGTTATGCACCCACCTTATAGTAGCCCCATCTAAATTATATTTGCCTAGTTTATCTATAAGAATATCATGTGAGACCGTATCAAATGCGTTACTAAAGTCTAGGTGTACCACATCCACAGCTTCTCCCTTATCCACAAGACTCGTTATCCTATCAAAGAAAGCTATCAGATTGGTTTGACACGATTTGTTCTTTACAAATCCATGCTGGCTATTCTCTATCACCTTACCATCTTCCAAGTGTTTGCAGATGATTTCCTTAATTACTTGCGCCATTATCTTCCCTGGCACAGAAGTTAAACTAACTGGTCTGTAGTTTCCTGGGTTGTTTTTATTTCCCTTTTTATAGATGGGCACTATATTTGCCCTTTTCCAGTCTTCTGGAATCTCTCCCGTCTCCCACGATTTTCCAAAGATAATAGCTAGAGGCTCAGATACCTCCTCTATTAGCTCCTTGAGTATTCTAGGATGCATTTCATCAGGCCCTGGTGACTTGCAGGCATCTAACTTTTCTAAGTGATTTTTAACTTGTTCTTTTTTTATTTTATCTGCTAAACCTACCCCCTTCCCATTAGCATTCACTATGTTAGGCATTCCTTCAGACTTCTCGGTGAAGACCGAAACAAAGAAGTCATTAAGCATCTCTGCCATTTCCAAGTTTCCTGTTACTGTTTCTCCCTCTTCACTAAGCAGTGGGCCTACCCTGTCTTTGGTCTTCCTCTTGCTTCTAATGTATTGATAAAAAGTCTTCTTGTTTCCCTTTATTCCTGTAGCTAGTTTGAGCTCATTTTGTGCCTTTGCCTTTCTAATCTTGCCCCTGCATTCCTGTGTTGTTTGCCTATATTCATCCTTTGTAATCTGTCCTAGTTTCCATTTTTTATATGACTCCTTTTTATTTTTTAGATCATGCAAGATCTTGTGGTTAAGCCAAGGTGGTCTTTTGCCACATTTTCTATCTTTCCTAACCAGCGGAATATCTTGCTTTTGGGCCCTTAATAGTGTCCCTTTGAAAAACTGCCAACTCTCCTCAGTTGTTTTTCCTCTCAGTCTTGATTCCCATGGGACCTTACCTATCAGCTCTCTGAGCTTACCAAAATCTGCCTTCCTGAAATCCATTGTCTCTATTTTGCTGTTCTCCCTTCTACCCTTCCTTAGAATTGCAAACTTTCACCCAAGCTGCCTTCTACTTTCAAATTCTCAACGAGTTCCTCCCTATTTGTTAAAATCAAGTCTAGAACATCTAGGTGGTGGCTGCTTATCTATGTCTGGTCATGTGTGTATTGGGTAGGGTTGCCATCCCCCAGGATTGTCCTGGAATCTCCAGGAATGAAAGATTAATCTTTAATTAAAGATTATGTCATGTGATGAAACCTCCAGGTATACATCCAACCAAAATTGGCAGCACTAGTAGTGGGCATTGTAAGTCTCACAATGGAGACTTATTTGTATACTGAGCCTGATAGCAGTTGAAAGATTGCAAAATCTACAAGAGAGGAAATTTACAGGAAGAATCAAACAGCAGGAAGGGGATCCCGTTTATGAATAAAGACAAAGGATTGAGAGGGTATCTCTGAGGATACAAAAGTACACTCTCAATCCTTCACCTAGGAGACGAGCTGACAGCGTGGCTCATCTTATGAAAAAGGGATCACCACTTGCCTGGCTGGAAAATACTGGTGACCAATACTTTATTAGGCATGCGAGTATCTTGTTAATTAAGTCTAGGCTTGAGGATGTGGGTAATGATTTGACTTTATATGTAGCCATTTATTTCCAATATGTCTGTCACTCAGATCTCTCTACTTTGGTAAATAAGTTTATGGTTAAAAGAAATGAAACGTATCCAAGCTGTGTGAAATGGCACGGTGAGGTGTAACTGGTAAACTGAGATGTACTGTTCCATTAGAAATAGCAAATCTGTGAATACTGTGGGCATCCTGTGGATCAGGGGCTGGATGCTCCTGGGAGATTCTTGGAGGGGTTGGAGGTTGGAGTGTGTCTATCGCCGACCTGTAAAGAGGCAACGGGGCTTGCATAGGCCTAGAGGGAAGTGCTTGTGTTACCCATGGCCACTGAATTTGGGGAGCTGACCCCCAGCAGGCATAGATAAGGCTTCATCGTGCTAAGCCAGAGGTGGGCAAACTACATCTCGCAGGCCACATCTGGCCCGCGGGACCGTCCTGCCCGGGAGGCTAGCCCCCGGCCCCTCCCCTGCTGTTCCCCCTCCCCCGCAGCCTCAGCTTGCGCAATGGCTCTGGGTGGCGGGGCTGTGAGCTCCTGGGGCAGCGCAGCTGCAGAGCCCGGCGTGACCCGGTCTCTGTGCTGCGTGGTGGCGGTGGTGTGGCCTGGCTCCAACCGGGTGGCGTGGCTGTAGTGCCGCCAGCCACCAGTGCTCCAGGCAGCGCGGTAAGGGGGCAGGGAGCAGGGAGCAGGGAGGGTTGGATAGAGGCCAGAAGAGTTTGGGGTGGTGGTCAGGGGGTGGGGGTGTGTATAGGGGTCGGAGTGGTGGTGGGGGGAGAATGGGGGCAGGGGTCCCGGGGGCAGTCAGGAAGGAGGGGGGGTTGGATGGGGTGGCAGGGGGCAGTCAGGGGCAGGGATTCCGGGGGCAGTCAGGGGACAGGGAGAAGGGGTGTTTGGATGTGGCAAGGGTCCCGGGGAGGGCTGTCAGGAATGAGAGGAGGGGTTGGCTGGGGCGGTAGGGGTCCGGGGGGAGGTCAGGGGACAGGGAGCAGGGGTGTGTGAATGGGGCCGGGGTCACGGGGAGCGTGTCATGGAACGGGGGGCTTGGATGGGACAGGAGTCTGGGGGGGGGGCAGATAGGAGGTGGGGGCCGGGTCACGACTCCCTCCCCTAACCAGCCCTCCATTCAATTTACAAAACCTGATGCGGCCCTCAGGCCAAAAAGTTTGCCCACCCCTGTGCTAAGCTGTTTCACAGACCTGGGTACCCCTGAAAAGTGTCACAGCAGCCTACATTGAAAAGTATCTTAGAAAATTTAACATAGATGGTTATTAGATTTCTATTGCTAAAGAAACCACAAGGTTAAAGAAGCTTCTTGTCCAAAAAAGTCACAATCTTGTTTATTTCTATAAAGATCTGTGGTATTGTTCCCTCACAACCTCTTCCCTTTTCAATTTAATGCAAAGTGTTAACACACAAATAGAATCTAACAGTTCTGTTAATCTCATTATATCTATCTGAGTTCTGTGGCATTTAAATTTCTCTTAACAATAAAAGTAATAATAGATAATCTAATTCAGAGTCCCATTAGGCACCCACATTTGGTAATACTGGCCTTGAAAATAACTTAAACTGTCACTATTTAGTGCCTTGATATACTGGTATGGGCAGACGCTTAAAAAGGGTGGATTTTAGAATTCCTGATGTTGTTGGTTCCAATTGTGTAGCCTCTGTAAGTACAGAACATCCATTGTAGTCAATTGGTGCTCTGCATATGGCGTAACTTTAGAAACACACTAATTAGCCTAAATAAGTTACTCTGGAACAGAGAATTTTTGCTCTCAGGCACTTGAAAAAAGTGCAGTGTAACTCTATTACAGTAGCAAAATTCTTACTATAATATGAAAGGCTTGATAATGTCCACTCAAATTAGAAACATAATTGATTACATCAGAATGATCCAATTTGTAAGATCAAAACAGCCCATTCTGCCAGTCAAAATAAACACTTAAATCCTGAATACTGCCTCCTTTTCCTTCCATCTGTTCTCCCCCTTATATTATGTAAATACTTGAATCTGATAGTGAATAAGCTGACTCCTGACGTTTTAAAACATTTCTTATTTATCTTCATCAGAAAATAGAGTCCTCTATGACTGAAATGTTGCTGGGAGCCATTGTGTGGAGTGGCAGCTTTTATCTTTTCCCCACTTTTTCTTCAGTTTCTGAGTATTGGTGGCAGCTCATGGTAGAGACTGTTAACAGCTCTAGCTGCTGGCAGACTTTAAGTTGCAAGGAAATGGGGGAACAGACTTTATCCTTAAAATAACTTAAGTAGTAAAAATCCTTCTGAATTGAGAACTTTTTTAAACAAGCAGATTAAAGCAGCAGTGGTAACAATGGTACTGAATTTTTGGCACCTGTTGCCAATTTTTCTGGCGTTCAGTGTTTGTTTTCTTTATATATTCACAAAAGTGTTCACAAGTTGAGTATGGTTGCAATTTTGAAGTACAGTTGTGTGCACAAGAATAAAATTTTGCAATAAAGAAAAATGGCTGTTCTGTCTTTTTTCCAGTTAGTGGCTGTTTTACTCTACATCAATCTGATATAATAAATCATCATGTCTTTTATAATTATTGTATGACAATAACGATTTTCTGTCTACATTCACTCCATAGGCGATCAGGGACAACAGTGAGTGTGTCGGGGATGGGGTTAGAGGAGAGCTGACATCTACCAAAATGTTAAATATTAGTATGTTGAGTAAGTTATCCAGATTTCTTAAGGAGCAAGAGCTCCCTCTTCTGGCTTAGAACTATTATGCTAAAATTGGAAAGCTCTTTGAAACTTTCCATGTTTACCATCCTAAATGTTTTAAGATCTCACTTTCTTGTACAGAAAGAGTGTGTGTATGTGTGTGTGTGTGTGTGTATATATATAAATATATACATATACACAAAAAATGTATATGTGTGTGTGTATATTATATATAAAATCTATTCCCCTCCCACCTCATGAGGCAAGGTGCTCCGCCACATGGCAGAGTCCAAACCTCAGGATTCAAACCCAGCTCGTCCTACGACAGGTTGATTTTTCTCCCCTGGCTCCCCAAATTAAGGATGGATACAGCAAATACCATTTCTGGCTAAGAGAAATATATCCCAGATAGGAGCTCGGTGTTTAAGTCCTCCTTTGACAGGGCCCACAAAGCTACATCTCCTTCAGTGGTCCAAGATGGCCACTTCAGACTTAGTTGTTATAAGCAGATTGAGGGCTAGATAAACTAGTGTCAGCCAGTGCTCCCTCAGGTACTCTTCATACTCAGGGATTGGGCATTGGAAAGAAGACAACGCTGGCAGTTGATGCCAACCACCTCAACACTGGTGACTACTCCAGCACTGAGAGACCTGGTTCACAAGACTGTGGCTCCCATACTGACTGCCCTGGTCCTGGCAGTAGAGCCAGCACCTATGCCCACTCATAAACAGTATACAAACTTGTGTGGTCAGTCTGAGCATAAACATAGCTCCAAAACTGAAGAAAAATCTTGGAGGGAGAATATGTCCTCTTTTCTCTTAGCTAGGCCTCCTAGCGAATTATGATAAATCTTCTTATTCCATCACAGTTGATAGAGTTCATAGGAGCCCTGATTGACTTCAGGTCGGTGAGAACATATCTTCCTGAAAACAGGTTCCTGTTGATGAAGTTGCTAGGATGTAGGATAGAATCAAATCAGACTACAATGGTACAGATGTGTCTGGGGCTGCTATGACATATGTTGGTGTATAAATACATGTTCCCCTTTGACAGGCTTCTGCAACCACTCCAACTCTGGCTCAAGTTGATCCATTCCTTAGCAGAACACCAGATGAACAAGAAGGTGGTAGTCCCACCTAACATTGTCACAGAACTGAGTTGATTAAAAGAATCCAAGAACATGCATGGAGTGGTACCGTTTATCACTCCCACCCTCTTCCTGACAAAGACTTTAATTGGGTACACATCGGCAAGGCTCCTGGGACCATCTACAAATGTTGATATGGCTTCCACATCAACCTACTGGAGCTTAGAGCCATCAGGCTAGCCTGCCTGGTCTTCCTACCTGTAACAGACTTCATGGGACAGATCCTGACGGACACCACCTCCGCAATGCACTATGTAAATAAGCAAGGAGGTGCATTTTTATCTCCCTTTTTCCTTGAAACCATTATGCTCTGGATGTGGATATCCAACAGAGGATAATCCCAATAGATCTTCACCTTTTGAGTCTCAGCAACAGCGTGAACTTTCTGGGCAGACAGTTGATCACCACTCATGAATAGTTGCTGAGGAAGTCTATCATATTCATTCATTAGGTGATCCTGGTGGTAGATTGTTTGTTACCAACATCAACACCAAGTGCCAGAACTTTTGTTCCAGAGAGAGTCATAAGTCCTGGATTGTTACTGGATGCCTTCCATCCATCTGCAGTGGTTCCAAGGCCTCCTGTACATCTTTCAGGAGCGCTGGAAGCTCCCTTGAAGTGGGGGGGCCACCGGCGCCCAAACGGGGGCCCCGCTTCGCCTCTTCCCCCGAGACCCCAACCCATGCTCACTCCTCTCTGCCCCTCCCCCACATTGCTCGCCTTTAAGGCTATGCCCTCCCACTTTTAAAAATGATGCAGGCCTGGCTCCTCCGTTCTGGTGCACCTGACACCTTTCCACCAATTCCCCTGATTCCCAGGGTGCTTTCGAAAAGAAAAAGACAAAGCTATGATCCTCCTTCTAGCTCCGTACTGGCTGAGGTAGCTTTGGCTGACAGACATACAGTAAGTGTCCAGCCAGCTCCCAGACTGCTCAGATCTGATCACAGCAATATGGTCCAACACTCTTGTGACACTGCACCCCATATTCTTCACAATGATATTATTAGATAGGATTATGGCATAATTATGATGCATTTTGTACAAGATAAGTCATGTTAGGTATCATTGAAAAAGTTATGATTTGCTGAATATGATTATTCTATTTGTATACATGTATCATTTTTGTATCTGAAGTTATAAATATTGACTGTGTCTGTACTTCAAATGTAGTTACACCTGGGTGTAATGCCCATTAGACAAGATACTTTCGGTCTAGATTAGCATTTCCCAAATGTGGCCACCGTGGCTGCATGCGGCCACCAGGGGCTTTTCTTGCTGCCACAGCCTCCTGGGCAGTGACTGAAGGGGAGGGGGCACAAAGCAGTGCCTCTCCCCCAGGGTCACCAGAAGGGGTCTTCCCCTCTTCCCCCCGGAGCCACAAGTTCCCCACAGGCAGCCCGTGAGTTCCCCAACTCCTTGGGGGTGGTGAGGCTCGGGCGGCAGACTCCAGTCATGGGACTTTGGGCTCTGGCCCTGGACCCCAGCCACACAGTGGCAGGTGCCAGCTCTGGGCTCACCCCCTCTCCCATTGTCCCTGGCCCCCGCAGCCTTCTCTAGCCCCCCCCATCCATCCCTCCCATCTGGGCTCCATCTTGGGATGTCGGTACTTTTTCACAAACCAGTCTGGGAACCAAGTTTTGAAACAAAGGGCTCCCGCCATATGCTAAAGATATATAAAGCAGGGAGTGACATCAACTGTGGTCCTTCACTCGCCATACAAGAAGACTCCGGAAACATCTGAGGAACAAAGACTGAACTGGGGGAAGTGCTGGGCCCAGGCTAAAGAGATTTCTAGTCCGTGTATGAAAGGCCTGGGGATTCCAAGCTGTAAAGCAAGTGCAGGTTGCCCCTTAAGAATCTGCAGCCTGCTTGTGTCATCACTCAGGGTGAGAATCTGCTAGTTCATATCCTGTCTTTCTAGTATCTTAGACTTAGTTTGCATTTTGTTTATTTATTGGTAATCTGCTTTGATCTGCTTGCTATCACTTATAATCACTTAAAGTCTATCTTCTGTAGTTAATAAACTTATTTTTTGTTTTAATCCAAATCAGTGAGCTTTGACTGTAGTGCTTGGGGAAAATCTCTGCTTGGTTACCACTAGTGTGCATTGTTCTCTTCACATTAAGGGAGAGGCGGATGGGTATTAAACCCATATACTGGGCAGATTTGACCAGGGCAGGATGGTACTGCTTTGGGGTCTTAGGCTGGGAAGCTGATGGTTAGAGATCCTGTGTGTAACTGCAGCCTGGTGTGTCCCTCCCTGTGTGAATGCTGGTGAAAGTGCAGGCTGGAGGGCTTTGTAGCTTGTCACAGCAGCACAGTGTGAGAGGGAGCCCAGGCTAGTGGGTCAGAGTGCTCAGTGTCACCACAATTCCAGGTAATACCCTGCGGGGAACCCATCACAATGCCATAAAAACTCAGTCATGTGCCTGGTGGTATGGCAGTTGGCTGGTGGAGTATAATAGGTAGAGGCTGCTCCCTGAATGTCCCAGAAATCCTGATAAAAGCAGGAAAATATCTAAATGGAAGAGGTTCTCAAAATAGGGTTTCCAACATGGGCTGAACCTGGCCAAGGCCTCGATATTGAAGATCCTTGACTATTTATTGCACTTAAAACAAACTGGCATCTTGTTCAGCTCTCTTAATATCCATCTTGCATCAGTCTCAGCTTCCCATCTGCCTGTATGGTTATGCTTGATCCTTTGTCATTCCATGGTGTTGAAATTTCCCAAAGGAATATGACACACTTACCCTACTAGATGAGATCCTGCTACTTCCTGGGTCCCCAGTTTAGTCCTCCTGAGACTGGTGCAGCTTTCATTCGAACCTCTGATTGTTCCCTACACCAATGCACTTGAAAACAGTCTTCCTAGAAGGAGAGTGAGTGAGCTTGGTATGGCTGAACCCCCGCTGATATGACATTGCACAGACAAGATGATGCTGAGACTTCATCTGAAGTTTATTCCTGGTGCCCTACGCAGCTGCGTACTTTGCATATGGGTGGGAGTGTTGTGGCTGCCCCACCCTTTATGTCCTTGCACGTGTGTATGAGAAGGCATAGAATGCATGTGCAGCCTTGACGGATGCTATTAAATTGATTCCTCTCAGGAACCAATGAGTTTGTGTGAAACAACATGTCATAATTGGACTCCATTTCTTCACACAGTTTTTAGCAAACAGATGCGCGCAAAGAGGCTGAGTTTTCATGTAGTTCATAGATGATGAGATCTGCTGCAAAACTTGACCTAGCTCTTTAGATGCCAGTGGTTCTCTGCGAATCATGCAGTGAGTCCATTAGACTCATTTCTGGATGTTGAAGCAGATACTCTGTGTACAAATGAGTCCATTGTGGCTCTTATCACAAATCAGAAAGAGGAATTCACTGTTAAGCAAATGAGACCAGGACTTAGGTAGGCCCTATGTGATGATACTAGGACAGCCAGAGACAGTGACTTACAATGATTCTTTATCCTTGAGTGCCAGCAGGGTGCTCAGAGTAGTATACAAGAAGATATAGTCCCTTTTTTAAGGAGCTTACAAGCCACTGCAGATTACTAACACAGGCTCCTACCAGCTCCACTAGAGAAGATGCTGTGTTGATGAGGCAGCTGCCCACAAATAAGGACCGTCTGTATTCAAGTCCTTCAGCTGGATGCTCACACAGCAAATGGCCAAACTGGCATCTGCACAGCCACCTCAAACACTGTATTCTATATATAAGTATCACGAATGCCATATATGGAGGTAAAATCACTCCCTACTTATTACTGCTTAGGAAATGGGTCCACTTCAAAGTCCCTGTGAGTGCCTGTTGTTTACTGAGAGACTCCAACCTGTCAAAGAAAGCCTGAAACTGTATAAAAAATGGCTTGGGTCCTGATCCTGTCACCTCAGATCTGCTTGAGGCTTTATGCAGGGGAAGCCTAAGCCATAAGGAGTGAGATCCCAGTCCTGACTGGCCCGCTCTAAATACAAACATTGGATTATAATCTATGAACTATTTCTGAAAGAAATCTTTGCATCCACAAAACTCACCATCTCTGCTATGAATCTGAATCTCAAGATTGTGGTCATGTCTGTGTGTATACTGATCTTTTAACCTATACTCTTTTCTTTTTTTAAATAAATTTTAGTTTAGTTAATAGGAATTGGCTGTAAGCATGTATTTGGGTAAAATCTGGAATATTCATTAACCTGGGGGTAAAAATCGATCCTTTGGGATTAGTAGAACTTTTTTATATGATTAATAAGATTTTCAGTAATCTTCATCATTTTTGACTTGGGTATCTGGGTGGAGGCCTGAGGCTGGGTTAGTTTAAGGGAACTGTGTTGTTGGCTTCTGGGCAGCCAGTGAGGTAACATAGAAGCTGTTTTGTGCTGGCTTGGTAAATCTAAGTATTGGAATATCCACCAGCTTTCGGGATTGTCTGCCCCATTCTTTGCAGTTAACTCTAATTGAGTGACATCAGTTGGCTCCCCTGGGACTCCGGTCACAGGTATATATATGCAGTTAGCTGTAGTGACCAAATTTATAATCTCAGAGTAAAATTGTTTGTTTGATCAGTTTATTCCTGTCTTTAAATTCTTTGATATTTCAAGTTTTTCATATTAGAGGTTCACTATTAAACTGCTTAGCTTTGATTTATACAGTTTCAGACAAAATAAGGAAAAAAAATACTTTGAAGGATCATTTTTGTACTAAATGCCAAAACAGTATCAATACCACATTGTTCACCTAGTTAAAATTACAAAATTGAGGAATTGTAAACATTTAAGTTTCCAACAGCAACATTAACTTGGACTCTTTGCATATCCTCCTGTGTTTTCATGATATACGTTGGAACATAATGTAATGTATTAAGCGGTGAGTGTGTGTGCGTGTAGTCCGTTGGTTTGACGATGACGTTTTCATCTTTTTGTGGATTCTGGAGTGACTCTGAAGTCCAAAGCATGACGCGCATGCTCATGAGCAGATCGGGCAGACAAAGTCATTGGTGAGCGTCTTGGTAGCTATAGCATTTGTATGACGCTTTTCCCTTGCAGCTAACAATCTATTATTTCTGTCCTCTTCAAAGGCTTGAAAAGCTGTGAGTGTTGTGTATTGCCATGCTGATCACTGATCTATTTAATACAGCCTTCTCAAGATCATCCGGTTTTATTGCACTAAAGTGTATGCTGTTCTTGTTGCTGTCCTTGTAGCGCTTTCTGAGGTAGCCTTGATTCCATTGTCCTTGTGCCAATTCTCCATAGAATTTTTTTCTGGGGAGTCAATATTCAGGCATCCTAATGATGTGTCCAACCCAGTGTAGTTGGGCTTTTATCAGCATGGTCTTGATACTTATGGCATTTGATTTTTGGAGGACCTCCAGGTTGGTAATTTTGTCCTGCCAGCAGGTCCCCATAATGGTGTGCAGAGACCGCATATGGAAGGCCTCTAGCTGTTTGATATGCCATTTGTATGGTGTCCAGGTCGCATAGCCATAGAGGAGAGATGTGAGCACAAAAGCATTATAAAGTTTTATTTTTGTTGAGAGGGTTATTGTTGTGGAATTTCAGGACTTTGCTTTGTAGCTCTCCAATGATGGTGAAGCTTTCTCTGTCCTGTTCATGATCTCTTTGTCAAGAGATCCATCATTGGAGATGTTGCTGCCGAGATAGGTAAAACTGCCAACTTGCTTTAGTTGGATTCCACTAATGGATATGCTAGGGAATATAGCACGGAGCAGTGAAGATGATTGGTGCAACAGCACATTTTTTTTCCAGGCTGATTGTGAGGCCAAGCAATTCTGATGCTTCAGCAAAGTGATCTGCGATGCACTGGAGATCTCCCTCTGTGTGTGCTAGGAGGGCACAATCATCCGCAAAGAATGCTTCTCTTAGTAGCTCTGTTACTTTTGTTTTTGCTTTAAGCCCTGTAAGATTGAAGACTGAACCGTCGTGTCTGTATCTGATGTATATGCCTCTGTTAAGCCTATTTGTAGCCTGGTTGAGAACCTGGGTGAAGCGGTGAGTATAACAAGAAAAACAAATAGAAAATCCTACATACATGCAGCACAACAGAGTTAACTATAGCTTTATGTTTCTTGTCCTTTTTTTGGTGATTTTTAGCTGTACCTCTTTCATAGAATCATAGGAATGGAAGGGACCTTGAGGGTCATCTAGTCCAGTCCCCTGCACTGAGGCAGGACTAAGTATTATCTAGACTGTCCCTCACAGGTGTTTGTCTAACCTGTTCTGAACAACCTCCAATGATGGAGATTCCACAGCTTCCCTAGATAATTTGTTCCAATATTTAACTACCTTTGAAGTTAGAAAACTTTTCCTAAGGTCTAACCTAAATCTCCCTTGCTGCAATTTAAGCCCATTACTTCTTGTCCTGTCCTCAGTGGATAAGGAGAACAATTTATCACCCTTCATGTTTGTCATAACTATAAAGGGAAGGGTAACAGCTGTCCTCTGTACAGTACTATAAAATCCCTCCTGGCCAGAGACTCCAAAATCCTTTTCCCAGTAAAGGGTTAAGAAGCTCAGGTAACCTGGCTGGCATCTGACCTAAAGGACCAATAAGGGGACAAGATACTTTCAAATCTTGGGGGGGGAGGCTTTTGTTTGTGTTCTTGGTTTGGGAGTGTGTTCGCACTCCGGACTGAGAGGGACCAGACAATAATCCAGGTTCTCCACATCTTTCTAAACAAGTCTCTCCTATTTCAAACTTGTAAGTAAATAGCCAGGCAAGGCGTGTTAGTTTTCCTTTGTTTTCTCAACTTGTAAATGTACCTTTTACTAGAGTGTTTATCTTTGTTTGCTGTACTTTGAACCTAAGACTAGAGGGGAGTCCTCTGAGCTCTTTAAGTTTGATTACCCTGTAAGGTTAATTTCCATACTGATTTTACAGAGATGATTTTTACCTTTTTCTTTAATTAAAAGCCTTCTTTTTAAGAACCTGATTGATTTTTCCTTGTTTTAAGATCCAAGGGGTTTGGATCTTGATTCACCAGGAGTTGGTGAGAGGAAGGAGGGGAATGGTTAATTTCTCCTTGTTTTAGATCCAAGGGGTTTGGATCTTGATTCACCAGGAGTTGGTGGGAGGAAGGAGGGGAATGGTTAATTTCTCCTTGTTTTAGATCCAAGGGGGTTCGATCTGTATTCACCAGGAGTTGGTGGGAGGAAGGAGGGGGGATGGTTAATTTCTCCTTGTTTTAAGATCCAAGGGGTTTGGATCTGTATTCACCAGGGAATTGGTGAAAGTTTTTCAAGGCTTCCCAAGGGGGGAATCCATTGGAAATGGTGGCAGCGGACCAGGGCTAAGCTGGTAGTTAAGCTTAGAAGTTTTCATGCAGGCCCCTACATTTGTACCCTAAAGTTCAAAGTGGGGATACAGCCTTGACAATGTTATAAAAACTTTTTATACACTTGAACACTATTATCATGTCCTTCCTCAGTTTTCCCTTCTCCAAACTAAACAAAACTATTTTTTCGGTCATTCCTTTTAGAGCATGTTCTTCTAGACCTTCAATCATTTTTGTTGCTCTCTTATGGAATTTCTCCAATTTGTCCACATCTTTCCCAAAGTGTGGTGCCCAGAACTGTACACAATACTATTGTTAAAAGCAACAAAGAGTCCTGTGGCACCTTATAGACTAACAGATGTATTGGAGCATGAGCTTTCGTGGGTGAATACCCACTTCGTCAGACACATGCGTCAGCTTATGCTCCGATACATCTGTTAGTCTGTAAGGTGCCACAGGACCCTTAGTCTGGATCTGTAAAAAGCAACAAACATGGCTACCTCTCTGATATTTAATACTATTGTTGTGGCCTTATCAGTGCTGAATAGAGTGGAAGAATTATTTCTGGTGTCTTGCTTACAACATTCCCGCTAATACATCCTAGAATGATGTTTGCTTGTTTTGATCCACTATAACTTCCATATCCTTTTCTACAGTACTTATTCTGGGTAGTCATTTCCATTTTCTATTTGTGCAACTGATTATTCCTTCCTAAGTGTAGCATATTGCATTTATCCTTATTGAATTTCATCCTGTGTATTTCAGATCTTTTCTCCATTTTGAATTCTAATCCTTTTCTCCAAAGTGCTTGTAACCCCTCCCATTTTGGTATCATACACAAACTTTGTAAGAGTACTTTCTATGCCATTATCCAAATCATTTCTGAAAGTATTGAATAGAACTGGACCCAGGACAGATCCCTGTGGGACCACAATCAATAGGTCCTTCCAGCCTGATTGTGAACCATTAATAACGACTCTCCGAATACAGTATTCCAGCCAGTTGTGTAATCACCTTACAGTAGGTTTGTCTAGGCTATATTTCACTAGTTTGTTTATGAGACGGTCATGTGAGACCGTATCAAAAGCCTTACTGAAGTTGAAATATACCACATTTACTGCTTCCTCCCTATTCACAAAGCTTGTTACCCTGTTAAAGGAGGATATTAGGTTGGTTTGACATGATTTGTTCTTGGCAAATCCATGCAGACTGTTACTTATCACCTTATTTTCTTCTAGGTGTGTACAAATTGATTATTTGTTCCATTATCTTTCCAGGTACCTAAGTTAAGCTGACTTGTCTATAACTCCCTGGGTTGTCCTTATTCCCCTTTGTATTGATAGGTACTATATTTGTCCTTTCTCAGTCCTCTGGGATCCCTCCAGTCCGCCACAAGTTCTCAGAGATAATTGCTAATGGCACAGAGATCTATTCAGCCAGTTTAAGTATTCTTCAGGGTAGGCCCTGCCAACTTGAAGACATCTGACTTATCAATATAATTCTTAATTTAGCTCTTCTCCTATCTGAGCCTCAGACACTACCACGTTTACACTGATGTTTATGTTATTTGTCCAATGACTTTTTTGGTGAAAACTGGGGGGAAAGAAAGGGGGGGGGCATTTAACGTTTCGGCCATTTCTGTGTTTTCTGATACTGTCTTTCCCTCCTCATTGAGTAAAGGGCATACCCTGTTCTTGGTTTTTCTCTTGCTTCTAATGTAGCATGAGCAGGTTCATTTGGTCGAGCACAGTGAAATCTAAGGGCTTGTCTTCACTGCAGTATTAGCTCCACGAATAACTGAAGTGTTGCCCCAATCTGACCTCCATCTGCATAAACTTTTAGTGAAGTGGAGCGTTAAACTCTGGCTGACTGGCCCATTGGATGTGGGGTGGGTTGAAGCTTTAATGCTTCTGATGCTCTAACTAGTAATGTAGTGGAGATACAGATATAGGCTACATCTCAAGTTAGCACAATTTATCAACTGCTAATCCAATAACTATAATTTGAGTGTTTTGCAGTGTGGCCCCTGTTATGTTATTTGAACTAGGCTAGCTTGAATGACAGCAGCTACACTATGAAACACTGGAGTTAGTAATGGAATTAGCGTCTGATGAGTTAGATTAGCTGGAATCCAGTAACTTGTGCTGTAGCAATGAAGACAAGCCTTAACACTCAGTGGTATTTCTTTGTCTGACTAATGCAATATTTTTGGAAGGCTGCATCCCATCGATTCCAAATTCTGAGCATATTTTAGGCATCTGTGGGCACAATCCTGTTGATTTTGGTGCAGATCAGAACACTGGAGAAAACCCTCAGACTGCCTGGTGCTGCAGTCGGAGCAATCTGCTGCTTCCTGCTGCTGCTTAGACATCATAGGCAGCAAGTTAACTTGTTGCATGGAGAGACTGCCCTGGACTTTTAACAGAAATAAGAGATCCTTCCAAGAAGGATTTGAAGGGGGAAGCGGGGACCTGGGGAAGGAAGGGAACAGGAGTCTGGAGAGAAGGGCCAAGAGTGGAGATGAGAGGGGAAAACAGCAGGGACTGAAGGGTTGGGGCAGTGGCAGAGAGTGAAAAGTGTGAGGGGGAAGCAGAGACCTGCAAAGCAATGGGAAGCAAGCTCCCAGATTGAGAGCTGGGTGGGTGGGGTGGAAGCAGGGGAGTGGATATGAGGATGGGAATACAGATCATGGCATGTAGTGGAGGGGAAACAGGGGACCTGTACAGTGCTGCTGGCTTGTGGGGGGACTCACATAGAGCCTGTGCCATGGTGTGGGGAGAATGGGGGATAGTAGTATGGGAATGTGGGGAAGAGGTTGTGGTTAGTTGCATAATGGGGCTAATGGTCGTTCAGGAAGGTTGAGGGCCTAACTGGCTCATGACAGCCCTGTGGGGAATACATGGGAGCAATCAAGTGCTCCAGGTGACACACCTTTAGCAGATTAGAAATGGAGTAACTGAGTCAGAAGGAAACTGCTAGAACAATATAAAGAGGAAGTTGCACAGGAGGGGTGGGGGCAGCTCTTTCTAGAGAAGCCCTGTGGCTGTTGCAGGCTGGAGGTACCTGCAGGAGGTGGAATAGGCCTCGATGGGGGCAAGGCTTGAATGCAGTGGTGTAGTGGGATCAGAATGCACTGGAACATTGTTCCAGCACTTATACAGGAATAAAGTGGGTCGGGTCCTCCTGGTGGTCACATGAAGGATGCCATTTTATAGAGCATGCATTTTGTAGAGTGCATATACAGTGTGACCTCACATGCACTGTAGGTGCAGGGTCGTCTTGGTGCGGGGAACTTGTACTTCAGAAAATCAGACTGGATCCCTTCCTGAATGAGAGCTTAGAGTTGACAGTAAGAGCTCCAAGAGAACTGTCAGAATCCCCCAGGAAGGGAGATAGTGGGGAACTCCTGTCACTAAACTCCAGGAAGACAGCTGGTATCTGCCTATAGAGCAGAGGAGCCTACAGTTTGAGCCTGGCTCCGGTGAGGGGAGTAGGAAGACATAGAGTGCTGGCAGAGAGACCTCCCAGAGAGGGAGCAGATAACTAAGAGTGTGTCTGCACAGCAACTAGACACCCACAGCTAGCCGACTCAGGCTCGCAGGACTCTGACCCTCGGGGCACCCGGGGGAAGCTCTGGACTTCTGTCTCACGGGAGCACCAGGGCTCAGCGTTTTAGACCCGGGGAGAGTGCTGGGGCTCAGGGCTTCAGCCCCAAGGTTCTGTTTCTGCCTTCAGCCTTGTGCGGGGCTAGGGGCTCCCCAAGGCTCCACTCCTAGTTTCAGCCTGGGGAGGTGCGGGGGAGGGGAGAGGGGTGGTGGCGCCTAGGCTCAGGGGTTTAGTTACAGGGGGAGGGGTGGGGCTCCCTGTGGTTCAGCCCCAGCGCTCCCCCCGTAGCTAAAGCCGTGAGTCCCGGCATGTCCCCATACCCCCTGGCTGAAACCAGGAGCAGAGCTGTGGGGAGCCCTGGCGCCCCCGTGAGGCTGAAAGTGGGAGTGGAGCCGCGGGCCTGAAGCCCTGAGCCCCTGTGCTCACATGGGGCAGAAGCCCTGAGCCCCCGACCCAGAGCCCCAGCGTCCTGAGGATCAGAAGCCCCGAGGCCCCTCCCTGCCTGGAGCTTAGACCCTCACCACCCTGCAACTGCAGTGCCAACCCCCACCCCTGTCCCGTGACTGAAGTCCGTAATGTCTTGTTCAGAGTTATGAACATTTCAGAGTTACAAACAACCTACATTCCCGAGGTTTCCATAACTGAGGTTCTACTGTATTTCTTTATTAGTTGATTGGTTATTAAGTTGCCCCAAAGAAGAAGTTATTGACGGTAAAGCCTGAGATTAATATAGCCAAAAGGGAAATGGCATGGGCTTATGACAGGGACTCTGAAATAAGGGGCATGGGAGAGTGGAACATGGGGAGACTGGAGGAAAGCAAGGAGTCCCTCATGCAGTGTGCTCAGCATACAGAAGATACAAACTGTGTCCCCTTCCCCAGTTATTCAACTTATATTTTTAAAAAGAAAACAAACAAAAGTTAAACAATGCCACAGAGTGAATGTGGCTTCCAAAGCTTGTAAGCACCTTGAATGAACAAGTGCATGCTTACTAGCTGTATGTTCATGCACAGCAGATCTGTTTTCTGTGCACCTGTAGACTTAAGGAAGTATATTGTTGTGCATGCTCAAGACACTACTAATTATCTTAATTAAATCAAAACATTTTTTTCAAACCAAGCAAAAGCCTCTAGCTTTCATTTAAGATTATCCATGCAAATTTTAAACTTCCGACACTTTTGCTGTAGTTAAAAAAAAAAAAAAAAATTGAAGCTAGAATTTTTGTACAATAGGGAAGAGAGATAGTTTAATATAAAAATATACTCCGCTCCCCCCCCCAAAAACTGAAATTACTTACAGGATTTTATTCAGTTTTCCACTTCCATTTCACAACAAAAGCAAAATTCACCTTTAGCCAGAAACCAAGTATGGCAGGTTTAGCTGAATAAGTAACAGCGAGTTTGAAAACTAGGCGTATGTGAAAAAGAGGGGAGGCTATAACTGATATGGTCTTACAGACTTACATGCAGTGCTCGCCACACATAAGTTCTGTAATATAGTAGGTGACATGCTACTTTTATGTTGTTTTAAGTTAGTTATAGCCATTCTGTACATAGATGAAGGAATTTTTTTAAAGTACCTTAATTTCAACATTGAGATAAAAATCTTAATTTGGACAAAACTGGTGTAGATTTTTATTTTGAGAGATGGGGGAGGAGGTTGAAGCTATTGTTTGCATTAGCATCTCTTGCTATGTGGTGCTGTTAACAAACTTCTTTTCATTTGCAACTTGACCATAATTTAAGGTAGCAACGGTCTGATAACTGACTGTTGTGTTGGGGAGGAAAATTAGTTTGGTTTTAATATATAAAAAACAAAAACTTGTTTTTCGGACAATTTTAACTTAGGTCACCTTCTGTAGAGCTGCTAAGCTTTCATGTAGCCTATTGAACACAGGGAGCAGTATCTTTATTTGCCACAGTGTTCACCAAGGGCCTTATCCAAAAACTATTGATATCTGTGGTGGGGCTCCCATCAGACCCTCAGGGTTCAATTTATGCAGCATTGAGTTATTTTCTTTTTTCTAAATAGTTGGCGGAAGCAGTGGGTTACCATGAAGTTAGCTCTAGTGATATATTTAACCACCAAAAAGTAAATTCAGATTATATGCATTTCACAAATTCATAAAAGAGGGACGGGAGGGGTCGGAAACCAGTCTTTCACTTTGGATTATAGGTTTAAAGTGGTTACAAAATTCCACTATTTGACAAAGATTCAGTAGCCTATATGAAGGGAGGTGTATGTGTCAATCCGGTTCTTAGTGAACAGGTAAGTGTCTATATAAATTTAAAACAACTGTGGCAGTGTGAGCAGAGGGGCCAATGACTGACTAGTCATGGAAACAGCATTATCTCATCCCTACAGGTGCACTTTCCAGATTAGAGTTGAGGCATACTGACAGAGCACTGCTAGAAAAATTTGATACCATTGCCTATGATGTATCTCGTTTCTGTCACCTTTGTCCGGCTTGTCCTCGTCTGTCCCTCCACGAACACAAGTCAACGCCACACCATTCTGTTTTGTTGCAAGCACGTTCTTTCCATTTCTGGCCAAAGAGTTTTGTCATGGGATCGACCCAGTGCTTTTTTGGTCTACCCAGCGGTCGCGTGTGAATCCCTGAATCCAGGGATTCGGTCACTGATGCAGGTTGTCCACCTATTGTCTTGCCTGCAGACTACATGACCCGCCCATCTTTGCTTTGCGTCGTACATTGCCTGCACTACATCATAGAATCATAGAGTATCAGGGTTGGAAGGGACCTCAGGAGGTCATCTAGTCCAACACCCTGCTCAAAGCAGTACCAATCCCCAACTAAATCATGCCAGCCAGGGCTTTGTCAAGCCTAACCTTAAAAACCTCTAAGGAAGGGGATTCCACTACCTCCCTAGTAACCCATTCCAGTGTTTCACCACCCTCCTAGTGAAAAAGTTTTTCCTAATATCCAACTTAAACCTCCTCCACTGCAACTTGAGAGCATTACTCCTCATTCTGTCATCGATCATCTCTGTATGCCTTCTGATCTCCTCATTCGGTATATGTTCACGGAGCAATATCTTGCACATTGGCCGCCTTTCCATTGCTCTCTGGGTGACAATGAAGTTTTCTTCCTCTGCTTTCATTGTTGGCCAGCTTTCTGCTCCGTATATCCTTGCTGGCGGAAGAGTGGAGTTAAACAGTTCTTTCCTTTTCTTCATGAGCAGTTCATCATCTGTTAGAGACAAGACAACTCATTCGAAGGGAAATGCAGGAGGAGGCGAAAAACGGGGTGGGCAACTTTCAACAAAATAAAGACATCTCTAACGGATGATAAACCTCTTTTTTGATTAAATTAAAGGCCTGATATTTTTTCAGACCTGCTGAGTACCCACAACTCCTGTGGAAGTCAATGGAAACAGAAGGTGCTCAGCATGTATGAAAAAAAGTTCTAAATCTTCAGTATCCAGTGTCTTCTACAAGTGCTAAGTTCGCTTTGAGGAAAAGGCAGGGTAGGGCTGCCAACTTTCCAGTTTT